>NW_011338806.1:34889-94871 GCF_000735185.1 Notothenia coriiceps | reverse complement strand
ACCTTAAGGGACAACTTGAATGTTTTTTTCTCTTAATGCATTGCATAAAGATCGGATACGGGGAAAAATCGGTATCGGCAAATTGTCAAAATCAAATCATCGGAATCGGATCGGGAGCAAAAAAAGGTGATCGGGACATCCCTACTACAAGTGCAAATACAAAGCTAGCTATCTGTGTTCATTTTCTGCTCTGGTTTTCATGTCGACTCAACAACGTCGTCCAACTTCTCTGTTGCTATTAGGAGTAATCTAAAAGGTCTCTGCTTGACAAGTTGTTTTGGAACCCTGATAATGATATTGTGTGTATGATTGTGTGTTTGATAAAGACTTTTTATATATGAGGTGTTTCTAATGTTGCTGGCAGTCGGATGAAGTGGGTGTTGTAGATGTGAGCTTGGCTAGCAGCTGACTGTGCGGACGTGTGAGAAGGAAGATAAAAGACCAGGAAAATCCATGTTCTGCTTTTCACTACTGCATCAGGCAGACACTACGTTTCACTGAGTAGGTTGAGCAATGTGCCTTTTTTGTTGTTGGTATAAACAGCATTTGAGGAAGTATTGCAAAACTGCCTCTTCTTATTGTTGGGAGTGCAGTTGCCATGTGGTTCCTGCTGTGTTTTAATCACACAGCTCTTGTTTAGGTGAAGTAGAGGCCAACAGAGAAGCCGGACACAATGTAAAAGCAGAGCCATACACAGAGGGTTCGCTCGTGACTTTGGGCTGAATCTCTCTCACACACACACACACACACACACACACACACACCCTGCTAAATGCACACCACAATAGGCTGAGCGGCAGCAGGAGGCCCCAAGCTTTGAGAACGTTTGAGCATGAGTTTAACCACTGATGGGAGTGGCTCACACATGAAGGGCTCCTCGGGAGAGTGGACAACTTTGTCTCCCTTTCCCCTCTCTAGTTCCTATGCTTCTCCTTTGTGTTACTTCACTCTGTTTCTTTTTCATGTTGCTTTCTTATCATGAGTGGGATCTAATGCTATTTTTAGTCCTCACTTGTCAGCCTAAGATTCAGTCTGTGTAGGCAATTGAATTTAAGTATTAGGCAATATGCCTCACAATGCTCTGGCATATATTACATTTACCAACCCACAAACCTCTACTTCCTCTTTCTTCCTTCCGTCCCTCCCATTTTTTTTCCCTCTAGGGACTTTTCTAAGTATGTCTCATTTGAGCTCACTGATGCAAATACGGTTAAAAAACGTAACTTCTTTGTACGGTTTATTTCCCACATAAGATACAAGGCGTACATTAATCTTTATCTTATAAGTTAAAAACCTGACCTATTAGTCAAACATTATTTAGGTTAGACACCAAGCAGCCCTGCTTGTAAACAGTTAATGTGCTGAGCCATACTGATCGTTTGAATCAAAAGGCAGATCTCTTAATGACCTCATCTGTTATAATTGCTCTAATATGACTGCCAACTAGAATTTCGTGGCCATGTCATCCTGTTGATGTTGGTCCTTGTTAAAAGGGCAGCTGGAATCTGGATTTAATAAATCACTAGCTGCTCGTTGATATTTAATTGTCACAACATTTCTGGAGATGCGTGGGTGGTAGTCCAACCAGCTCTCGCTCAACAAAGTATTGAGATTGTTGGTAGGTTACATTTCGTGACGAGGCTTGAATACAGCATTAGCCTGTAGTCGAACCTTTTGAGGAAACCCCAAGGCTTCCCTGCCTGCATGGTTTTGGTCAAGCTCATGTGACCGTTTGTATTCTCATGAAGCACAGCTCATGTTGAAATCCAGGTCTCAAGCTTCTCCTAATGTGGCCTCTGCATTGTTATAGGTTGTGTCAATTATAATCTAGGAACGCCAGTGCTTGACAGAGGAAATTCCCTCGTGTCAAATGATAGTGAACTCTCTTGTAGAAATCAGGATCCCAAATCACCCAGGGGAATGTTTTTAATATTTCAGTTATGCAAACTTGACTTCCTGCCTGAGTGTTATCCCTCACTGCCTCTGACTGTCAACAGATCTCACCAAAATAGAAAGATGGCTCTGTATTGAGCACGTTGTTGTTCGGCCAATGTGTCAACTAACTGACTTTTCTCAAACCCCTGCTTGTCCACTGCATGGATGGTTTTCTTTCATTGCTTTTTTATCTCTGTGGATGTGTCCTTTCTATCTTGTTTTATTGAAAAGTCAACATCAGCTCAGCATACCCAGCTAATGTGTGTTACCCCGGGTTGGTGAGTCAGGTTGTAGGTGTTTGAGGTCAGGGAGTTCGGGGTTAAAGGTGAGTTTAGGGACAGGGCTGTGAAAAAGAGCCCAGCCTTAAAGGCCTCCAGAATGTCAGCTATGAGGGTCTCGTTCCACCTGACAATTTCAGGCTGGTCTTTTGCCTCCTTGGTCATGTGGCTCTTCATATCTGGAATATTCTCACCAGAGGAAGTATCACTTGAGGGACAAATGCAGAGCATGAAGTAAGGCAGGCTGAGGTTAGATTTAGAAAACAATGGGGTTCCTTCATGGATATAAACAGGGTGGACAAAATATTAGGAACACCTCTTAGTTTCATGCAAGGCTCTTACATTTAAACCAAACAATCATCCATCACGCCATGTCTCGTATACTTTTACCTGTATGTCCGTTGGCTCAGGGGTTTTGAGTTTTATGGATGTCAGGACGAATTGGGGAGTTTTGTTCTACAAATACAGAAAAAACATTTGTTGTACACAAACGGATAGACGCCGCACCCTTCCACTTCCCCTGCATATTGTCCTAATCCACCAGTCTGTATCAGAGACAAGACGTTGTGGTCCAAAAACACAGCCTGATCAATCTTCCTAATCCCTGAGTGTTTTGGCTTTGGAGTCTGACTGAGAGCTGAGCGTTGGTTATCTCATGGAAACTTTTGATCCTCTACCCGAACCCTGCCAAAAACAATAGATCAGATACAGAAACACATTACTCCACCTTTTGTTCCTTCTCTCTCCTTTTTGCTATTTCTTCCATTTGCTGCGCTTCAACATTTTCTCTTTTCCTTACATACTGTGTGCTTTTCAGTCATTTAGATCGCCATATATAAATGCAAAGTCTCATCCTACGCACCTGTTCTGCTCTTATCTCCTTTTTTACTATCCTGCAGCTCTTTAATGACTGAATAGGGACGATTCATCATGTCTTAAGAAGATGTCTTTCTCCGTGTCATCTCTCAAAGAATCCTTTGAGTTTTATGTGACTGAGACAACCTGTTTCCTGTCTCCTTTGTCAGGTTTCCCACAGGTTGGGTCTGGACATGCAGACAGAGACTTGCACTCACATGCCTACGGTTACACACTTTACATCACCAACTGTCAAACCGGGTGTTAATCCATTTCATTCACGCCATTATTGTGTAAATTGAAAATGGCATCTGACTTCAGATGAGTACAAAGACACTCTTATGCTTATCCCAGACAAAGGAGTACCTAGAAGAACTTGATGGGCAGGCCTACTTGTGATTTGTTGAGCTTTGAATTGGAAAGGATAAACTGAACGTTTGGTTTTTGTTTCCTTTGCTCTCATAGTTAAAATCTGACTGAAGCGTGGAGGATTTGGGAAGAGAATAGGGAGGATGACTTTCCCGCTGGAAACAATGTCTTTCCTATTTTTAGTCAATAGATGGATGTTTAGTAGCACATGCATCCTGCCTGTACATGTCCCCTGAAAGCCGAACAGTAGTGTAACCACTCTGGTGCATATTGTGTGTCTGTGTGTGAGTGTAGCCCCTGGCCATGCGGCTCTGTGGGAGAGGAGGGTCAGAAAAGGGGTGTGAGGGGCTCATTCAGGGAGAGAGGGCAGGGGGAGGGGAGCAGAGCAGGCGTTGAAGAGATACAGCTGTTTTTCCGGTCTCAGCTGTTGCTCCTCTTCCATTCGATGCAGACTCAGTTTCCCTCTCCCTCAAACACACACACACACACACACCCTGACTGGAAGAAGCACACAGTGTAACATTGTTCTGCCTTGTGAGAAAGATAAAATAACCAATCTTTCATAGCTGCTATCAGATGGGAATAGACCTCACCATATTAGTGAGTGAGACAGTCATGGCCAAAGTAGGCAAACTCTGTCTCTGTGTGCTCATCACATTGTGTTGTTTGTTTTGCCTTTTGGCAATGTCCCTCTGTTTCATTCTCATCAGGTTTGATGGATCCAATTGTATTTTCTTAAAGAATTGTGTAACCTTTTCAACCCTTACTTCCATTGTAGCTGCCTTGTGTTCTCCTGTGACCTCTGTGTCTGTGTGTGTGTGTGTGTGTGGGTGTCATGTTTTATTCCCCCATTGACCCTCTGACCTAGTGAACTCTCAGACCAAACAACTGTGTGTGGGGAGTCCTTTTCTTGTATGAACCTCGGCCAATGTCTGGAGAATCAGGTCAGGATATTGTCCCTGTTTCACCTTCTCCATATGCTGCACGTAAAACATGATATTGTCTGTGTCAGAAAGGTTCTCGCTTACTGGAAATACTTTCAATGCAAGGGATATCTTTCAGGATGTAGGAGATAATGCAGTTTACACCAAATCTCTTACCGTGCCTTGAATTTCTCTGGCAATTTTGACATCAGCTCTAACACACAAGAGACGTATCATCTCTCTAATAAGACATTTTCATTTGCATCTTCATGTATATGACCCTTTTTTTTGGATCTTAAACCAACCGTGATTATAGAAACAAATGGACTGGATTTATACAACTTTCCATTCTTTGCGACCCCTCAAAGCACTTTACATATACATAAAGTCAGCCTTCACTCATTCACACACATTTATGCAGAGGCTGCCATACGCCAGGAATTCTCCGGACAAAGAGTGCTCTATTCAAACGGGCTAAATCAGACACATCACACACTTTGTAGTTTGTCCGTTTATTGTCCACACTTTTTTCGTTCTCACACGAAGGTCCTCAACATAATATCAGGGTTTAAGAAAATGTAAAGGGGCTTGTCTGTTTATTTCATGTCCCTCTTTTCCCAGTATGGATGTGATTTTGGTACATCTTCCTACGCCAATGCTGTACACTGTACAAGTGTTTGAAGTCGGCACGCTTATTCTTCCCCTTTTTCTTCCTCAGCTTCTCCCTCGGGCAGGGCTCTTTTGTGTTTCAAGTTGTAATTGGCGTTTTATCAGTCCCTGGAGATCGGGCAATGGCATGTTGGAGGAAGTCATGCATATAGCAGTGTGTGTGTGTGTGTGTGTGAGTAAGCCGTTTGGGAGGCCTGTTATCTCAGTCTTGCTCAGTTAAGCAGGTTCAAAGTGACCTGAGTTCTGGATCAAAACTAATCTCATAACTAAATACTCAAAGGTTTAGCTCAACAATATCAACAACAGGGCTTTCGTGGCTGCTAAAGTTTCCCCCTCTTTCTCCTACTGAAAACTTGGCTGTCTCCACCTCATATTCATACATATGATAAAAGACTAACAATAGCTTTCCTGCAGCGTGTTTACCTTTTTAAAGACACCACAGATTCTGACTTCAGTATGGGCTGGCTCACTGCTCTTTTGGGTCAAGTATGTGAGCAGAATAGGCCGACATAAAAGAGCACAGAATAACTAGTGATATAGAGGCTAGATTTGACTGTTTTTATCTGAGGATTGGCTGACTTGATATATAGTACTGAAGAAAAGACTACAAGGATTACAAGCACTCAGTCTTTTTTCTTTCCATGGATCTGCCCTCTTATTTTCCTCTTATCTCATTCTACCTCATGAAACCTAGCCTTGAAGTATGATACATTGGGTCAAGTTTGGCTGCAAGGATAACCTTGGACCGATGAGCACACATTCCTCCCACAGGATGGCTACAACATGTGTTGAAATGAAATCTAATAAATGTTTGTTGCAGAAACATCGAGGCTGGATGACCTTTTGGCGGATGGGAGCAGGCGTATGCAGCCGGCTGTTTGACGATTAGTTTTCACAGTCTGTTTCCTGTGCCCTAATGTGCAGAGTTTGTTCTTTCTAAATAAGAGCGTATTGTTATCCAATGTCTGTGGGAGTCTGTGTGTGTGTTTGCGCTCACATAATTGTATGGTTTGTCATGTTGCAGCATGCCATGTCTCTTAAGTCTGTGTCTCACTCAGAAGCCCCGAGGGCCAATCTGAAACTCGGTCCTTGGAAATGCTTCCTGACCGTCTTTGTGGAACCATCAATGTGAAGGCGGGAAAAACATATTTTGAGTGGCAGATATGGAGATGAGGGTGTTTGTTTAAAGTGTGACTCACAAACCCTTATAACATGAAGGAAATCTATGGAGACAACAAATAACTACTTGAAAACTGAATGGACAAAGTCTTGGTGTATTAATGGTTATGATTTTTTTTACGACTAAAATAATAGATGTGGCGCCGCGAGCGCTAACGCGTAACTTACAGTGTTGTTATAGAGCAGGGGATAAAAGCAGGAGAATGAATATTGAAAACATTTAAATGCGCTAATTAACTTCAGCAAAGCCAACATAAAATAAAAGTGAAGACGGTTACAAAACAGTTTTTTAAAATTGGAATCACTGTTTGGGCCATAGGGGTTATTTTAACAGTATCTCAAATAAGTTTTGTTGAAATCCACATGGTGTCGATATAATAGATACATTACCACAAACACACACACAAAATTCCAGCTTTTAAAAAAAACAAATGTAAATGCGTCAATTGAGTCAAGGGAGCCCTGGACTAAAAGGGAAGCACCTATTGTGTTTAGAGATCATCATGCCATGTCTTAATTTTTTCAAAAGTTAGTTAACAGGTTATGTATGTCAGGCTATTGAAAGCACAAATAATAATAACCGAAACTGACGTGCATTTTATACAGTACATTTCCCCATTGCCCAGCCACAGTGACCTACAAGCTGGAAAGTGCTACATGGCTGGGTGCTATTTAGAAGTGTATTCTATAATAAAGGTATTCTGATTCAGATTATTCAAACTAAGTGTGACCCTTTTTCCATTATAGTCACTTCATTTGATGTTGGACGTGGGCAAGTTGTAGCAGAGTGAGGCACTGAGGCAAAGAGACAAACGTGAAAGGAAGAAACGTAAGGGATTTTTGTGACGTCAATAAAGCCAATATAATTTTAACGTTTAGCTCCTGCTTACACAATTCATACACACTGTGGGAGTCTGTTTTTTGTCCATAACATCGGCAAATTGGATTTGTCTGCATGTCTAGTGTACTGTGTCCCTTTTAAGCCTGATTTGTTGTTTGCTCTGTCTCCATGAGGATGTTTTAGTGCTGTGGATTAGACTTGTGCCATGTCCTCAGAGACTCATAGAGGAAGACATAGAGATCTTATCAGTTTCCTCTAAACATTACTGCTCTGACTGACTGCTCTGTTGCTCCGTATTGTTTGCCTGCCCTTTCCTTGTTAATAGTCCGTGCAGGGAATGACCGCAGACATCAGTGTTGCTGCCAGCTCTGCACTTCCTCTCCTCCTTCCTCTCCCCCCCCCCTTTCCCTTTTCTCCCCGACTCATTTGTCACCACGCTCGGGTCCCCTGGTCTTCAGCGGTAAAGTTGAACTTGTTCTGGGCTGCCTGCCTGCTCCCGTTCAGGCTACAAATCAGACATGGACGCACTCTCCAACTGTACGCCGTGCGCTGCCCACACACCTGCTGCTCTGTTTCTGCCACATGCCACTACTTTACGAGCTTGGCACTGTATCCTCTCTAAAGTTGATTTGACGGATAACCAGATACTGTTATCAAGACCAGTCGGGCCTTGTATTGGCTCTGAATAATTCAATTTGCTTCTAGCTTCAGGCTGGGCGATTGAAGGAAGGCATTATGTAGGTCTGTGAGAGTACATACCAAGTGTGTCCGTGTCACTGGGGGATGTGCCAGGAGAGAGACCGAGGCCGGGCCTGAACAGCCTGTCTGTACAGCCTGAGCTCTAATTATCAACCCGCAGAGCTGAAGGGATCGAGGGAGAATGGAAGAACGAGGGTGAGAGAGAAAGAGAGAGGCAAGTGTATCTAAAAAAAGCCTAATCACACCCCACAGTGCAAGCTGCTGCTATGGCACTGATTTAGAACTAGTGGAATTTCACAAACAGGGTATACGGATCTAACTTAACTAGTGTGTGTGCCTTGTGTCTACTTAACATTCATCATGGCTTCTGCATGTCATGGAGAAAAAGAATCGGCTGACGATGCTCATCCAGCTAACCTGATGACCAATTGGCCATCCAAATAGTTTCTGTTTTCCCTCACTATATATCCAATTACTAGTATGTGGCAGTGTTCACCATGGTTGTTCAAAAAAGGAAACTTGATAGAGTACATCACATTTCATTTGTAAAGAAAATCTGGCAAGCTAAGTTAGTTAAACAGAGGAAGGGTTTTTAAATACATTTTTTTAAAACTAACTAGTGATGAGCAGTGCTTGAATTTGGCCTGCGCTCAGGGTTACGTAGTTCCTGGCACATCCGATGTTTGCCCCTGTGAGGACTCTTCTCATGTTGTACTAATGCCTACTAGTGGATGCCAGCAAACACAAAACCACAACTGAAAACATAAAAAGAAAAAATGTAGATGGATTCGGAATTTTGAAAAATAAAGAAGAGAAGACTTAGACTTGGAAGAAACTTAATTGAGTTCAAAATAAATGCTCAACGATTTTTTTAAATCGATTCAACTTTTTTTTCTTACTCAAAAAGGACATACTGGGCTTTTCTGCTTTATATATCATATTAAAGTGAATTTGTTTGGGTTTTGGATTAGCAAAACGGGACAATTAAATAAGTTGAAAAACCTGGTTAGATCTTTTTTAAACTTAATAGACCAATTGCTAAACTGAATAATAATGGGCAGATTAATCGATATTGATAGCAAAATATATGCATTAATCATACCATAATACGCTATCTAATATGTGCTGTGGCTGGTTAAAATAAGGATAATCAAAGAGGAAAATCCATTTTGCCTAGTGTTCATTTTATTTCAGACAAGTGTATTGAATTGTCAATTTAGATACCAAGAGCATTATCAGCTATACATAAATCTTCTTAATAAGGACCATAATATATGATGATATGGACATCTTGCTGCTGTGATTTTGAGAAACACTTTTATATGAATATGTTTCCAAGGTTCAAAGTAAGATAATTGTCTTCAGATTTTCCTGTGCATCATCTCATGCTTTTTAACACCCTCTTTGCCCGTGGGAGATTTTTCCCTCTTTCCAGTCACAGACAGGCTTAAATATTCATGAACTGATGACAGGATGTCAGAGGGTAGAGCACAGATGCTTCAGTGTCAGGATAGTGAGAGTCTGTGTGGTGTCACTGGGTTCACTACCTATTGATTTTCTAAAAAACGCTTTACTGTAAAATGTTATGGCACCATTACATTGTTTTCATCTTGGATTTATGCTTCTGCCTTTATGCTGCTGCCGTGATGAAATGTGCACTCTTTTTGTCTGGAAGGATTAGCGTATTTGGAAAATAGAGATATCTCCTCACTTCCTGTTGTGTATGTTTTCTGTGTTGACGGACTCTCATTCGACAAGCAACGGGACACCAGTGTGTGGTGTTAAGGCACGGACACACCAGGCCGATTATCGGCGTCGGTGGGCATCAGGCCGACGATGAGCGTCGACACGCCTTACTCAGATTGGTGTGTCCTGCACCGTCGGGTCTTTTCAGCCGGGCCGACGCCTTTTTTGCCGAAAACTTGAATCGTCGGCCAAAGGCAGTCGGCAAAAGAAATCACTCTGATTGGCTGTTCAGTTAGCGAAACGGAAGTGAGGGACCCAAACAAATCTAAGATTTCATTTAACTCCAGCTCTCGACACAGGTTGGGGAAAGCCCCGTGAGCTTCTCGCTGTAGATTGAAATTGGAACGCACATGCTATTTGTTGTTTGTTTATATCACACAGTCTGTTCTTCTTCTCTCGGTTATCACGCAGTCTGTCTTCCGGTTGTTGCCTCTTTTGAATGACGAATACACACTACTGCTGGCAAGGAGAGTTATTGCCACTCACGCATGCACAGCTCGTACGTGCTTCTTGGCCATCGGCTAAAGTCTTTGCGGTGTGTTCCAGTGCGACACATGGCCAAAACGCAGAGACGAGAGGCGACGCAACAGTCGGGGTCCGTCTGTGTCAGTTCTTTGTTGTCAGATTGGTGTGTCCGGGCCTTTAGCTGTGTTAGCAAACCATGCGATTCCCCAGAATAATAAACCTGTTCAGTGTGTGACAGTTAAAATGATAAAACACCATGTTCTAGAATAGTTTGAGTACTTTGGGCAAATACCAAATACTTGAGTCAGTGAAGCATATGTTTATGCACAGAGTTGTTTGCTGCATATTTTTGTTTTGTTTTTCCTCCACCATTTCTGCTGTTATACTCTGGGAAACTATGTTCTGCCCTTACTGGTCCACACTTCCATGCCTCTGTCACCTTATTGACCTCCATCTAGGATCTGAACACGGGCAGCATGTTAAGTGATGGTAGGGATGGGTATCGAGGACCGGTACTAAGTCAGCACCGTATTGAACGGTATCGGTATACCGTTAAGCCGCTGGACAAACGGTGCTGCTATCGGTCTATGAATTACGCTACTTCCTTAGTTTAAACAATTCTGGTTGGTTGGGAACCCTCATCCCGTGTGACTTATCCGGTTTGAGTACCGCTGTTGGCCACTGTGAATGCCACTCGTCATCTCTCCTAACAGCGCTCTTATTATTGTGAGACTCCCGGGGGCAGACGCAACATCTTGCAAGAAACAGCGTCCCAAGGCTTCTTAACATTAAACAACCTATTAATGATGCATACTAGGCATGGGCGGTATCATTTTTTTCATACCGTCATACCTTGCTGACATCATACCGTGGTATACGGTATATGACGGTATCAGTCCCAATTTAAGGGGTAATTTCTCCCCCAAATTTTTTTTTTACTACTATATCAACAGCCCCACCAAAAATAGTTTCCACCAGCCGCCACTGACGGTATGACTTGGGTCGACTTGAGTGAGGTGGCGTTCGGCGGCAAATAGATGTTTCGAACGGTATATTATATGTTCGGTGTAAAATGCAGCCCGAGCCGGTAGACGCTCGATAAGTGCCGCGACGTGCGCGCAAGTGCAAAACAAGGGCTGCATACATGACACATTGTGCAAATGGCACATTTTGAGATCGGATACAGGACGCGTTTGTAGATGTTCGACGTTGTTTCCATAGTGAGCTAAGTTAACGATATATCATCATACATAAACATTTTCCGGGAGTAAATACTTGACTTATTGAATAAAGTTTGCTATATTCACTAACTAGTTTGGCAATATTATTCCGTGCATGTGTTTAAAACCTTATTTCCATTTGATTAATTGGATTACTCGCGTAAATGCTTTCGTTTTTAAAACCGTCCGACCTCGACTACAAAACCATCAACCAGTTGCATAGGATTAAAACATGTCAACACTCACTCACCCCGTCTTAAACATTCCCAAAGAAGTGCCTCTGTCTCTCGTTGTGCTGGATGAAGTCACTGGCGACGAGTAAACCCAAAATAGTCCCAAACAGGCGCAGAGGCATTTTTCTTTTTTACTAGTTGTCCGAGTTCGGGGCCGGCAAATGCTGCCGCCATCTTGAAAGACGGACTGCCCTCCCCTGCCCTCTGCTGGCGCGTGCTGTGCATTACAACCAATGTCGTCCCTTTCAAAACTCCGTGTCAGTGTAATAGAATGAAACGGATCTGTGATTTGGCGCACAGTCTGTGACGTCACGGTATTGAAAATCATACCGACGGTATTTCCAAATACCCTGGTATACCGTAATACCGTCATACCGCCCAAGCCTAATGCATACCCACTTAACGGCAAGAAACTCAGCTAACAGACGATATGAACCATTTTACCTAAACAGAACAGAAGTCTACCAAGTCTAAATCAACAGTTAGCGAAACGGGCTAACGGCTACTTTAGCACATAACTGGCAAAAGTGATATTTTCTACGTCATGTTATCTGCACAAACGATTCCATTGGTATAAGTTTCATCACTGTACGACCAAAACTCACTGAACTAGCAGCCAGGAAAGAGCAAGAAAACAACTTCACTTTACGTAGCCATGATGATAATTATGTCTTACCGTTGCTATTTTGTGATCAAAATTTGTGTTCAAGGGCATAAAAACGGTTAATCCAATGTCGCTGTGTTACTTTAAAATGATTACTGATAATCCATCATTACAATTATAAATAATAAACGGATTATAATGGTTAGCCGACGCAGCGTCTCGTTTTAACTGAATAATGGTCATGTTTACATGGATTTATGAACTGCCCCTAATTACCGCCCCCCTTCCAGAGACACACTGTCAAACACACTCATACCTGTTTGGTATGACATTGAAAAAGTTACATTAAATAATAAATACAAATAAATTACAATAAAATGACTGTTTAGTCTTTACATCTTGTAATCATGTCTATAATTTAGAGCACCAAAATATTGAAAATTATCGATAAGAGTATAGAAAAATACCGGTATCGGTATCGATAAAATCTTAACTATACCCATCCCTAAGTGATGGTTTGAAGGGGCTGTTGGTCATGTTCCCTCGACTGCAACACACGCCCACACACCGTTTTCTCTCCACAGGCAGTTCCACCAACCTCTGCGTGAACAGCAGACCTGCTGAGTGAAAGTAGTGTTTATCGAACTGCTGTGACATGCAGCAACATGCTGTGTCCCTGTGTGTATGTGAAGGTTATTAGAGTGTGTATGTGATCAATCCAGCACCTCTTAGCTCCAGATCAATAGTGTTCAAAGGGAGAGGCTTGACTAGAGCCCGGGGAAAGACAGGACCTCGACCTTATCTTTGCTGCCGTAGCAATACTGAAACACTGCTGACTAACTCTCTGGTGATTAACAGGCTCTGCAAAAGTTATAAACACAGTTGGAAATAAGGCTGCTACTTTTGTGATCTTATATACATGGTAAACGGGGTTATGTACTGGTTTTCATGTTTCGCCCAACAGTGTCTCCCTTTTAAATATCACGCAGCTACTACAATATAGTGCCAAAATAATTTGCCTGTAAGATACCTGCGTTGACTTTGAAGGCTCCATCAGCCTTCTGTTTGTATCTGTTTGTGGGCTGTCAGACTCCTCCTCACTGCTCAGCTCAACACACTGACCTACTTCTGTTCCCTGACTTTGGTGCATCTGCGGCATGCATTTAAAATGCATCAAGCATGTGTCAGAACAGTGCATGCATTACACAGACGGTGACAGAGAAGATGTACTGTACATTTAAAATAGCAAACCCTGAAATGTCAGTCCTGGTTGACTTTGCCATACTGCTTGTAGCAGCAAATGCAGTTTAACACTGCAGGTTCAAGAATACTGGTTCAGCAAAACAAACAATTTTTTTTAATGAAAATATCATGCAGTAAATTGCCTTTTTCATCATTCTGTAAACAACCATGATTCGATGAACTGCTGCATACGGCATGAGTTTGTAAACATCGAACATACAAATAGTTGGTTTCTTCCCTTTAGAACCTAGAGAAGTGCAGCCTGTCACCGGCAGCTGTCCATCTTACAGCTAACTCACTGTGGCCTCTCCTTTGTCCTGTTCCATCTTGCAATTTTTTAACTGATCCACTATCAAAATATGCCAAAAAAGACTGAGCAATAGTGTCAGATTAGAGCTTCCTGCCCAACAAAAGGCGTTTCTTGTAACCATTTCCTTATAGAACTCAACTTGTGTTGCACCAGTTAAACGCTTTAAATTTGAACCTGCAGCAGTAGCACATTTTGTTATTGTATTAACTTTATACAGCATTTTTTCTCCCAGTTCTTATTAATGAAAATATTTGAACAGTTTCACACACTTTCAGAACTTGTACGTATAAATATCATTAATATGAGGTCTTGCTGTGCGCATGAGAGGAGCTGGGTATTTGTGGTGCTCTCACATACAGGGGGAGCAGATTGAGAGGCTCACAGGACTGAGAGGTGTCACAGACAGGCCTGCAGCGCTGCACAGTGACATGCATAGTGTTCAAAGCTGTTAAAGTCACACGATACTCTGTTAAAGCTGAACGTTAGACAAATCTCACGTGTCTGATCCTTTATTGACAGTGTCACATCTTTTGACCCTTCCCTGAACATTCCTTCAGTTCCTAGTCCCTGCTTCACACGCGCACGCGCACACGCACACGCACACGCACACGCACACGCACACACACGCACATCCTTGTATTTTGTGCCTATGTGTTAGCTTGTGCCTCGTGCTGGGACTGAGAAGGAGTAGAGTAAACATGTAAACACATACAACAGTAAATAGGGCTTGGAGCAGCCTGGTACTTTGAATGCTGGAATTTGAAGGTGTTTGCACTATAAAACGCCATCTGTGGTGCACTGCCACAGTTTTGTCATGGCTACCTCAGAATATAAATTATGCACATTATATTATATATTCTTCATCAAAAGCTGCCAAGGAGGAAGAGACACCTGCTGTCACCAGTGTTGGTAGAGTGAATGCTAATGGAGAAAGTTTCCGTGTATTACCACCCAAAAATTTATTTTCATGTTGAATACTCCAGGGGGATGTTAGGAGGAAGATGTTGTTATTGAAGTAATCACCATGCTTCTTGATAACTAGATAGTATTGAGCTTTATGGTTTGAAATTAATCTTGTTTATCATGTACTGTAGATTTTTTTAGATTGTATCAGTAAGGTAGTATATCAGAGCTGAAGCATTTATAAAAAAAATTGTTTATTATTTTCTTTATTAATCATTAAAGCCCTGCATAATGTGTTCGAGGGAACATGTCAGACCAAAACCCAACAAGATTTAATGAACCGATGATATATTAAAACACTAAATAAAAGAAAAAAACGAAGTTGGAGCTATTTCTGCTTGAAAAATGACTTCAAATGATGACAAATAAATCGCAACACGCTCACAGATCAGTAGCTGAAATAAGATGGTATTCTTGCTTGAAAATTACTTGAAGGGTTATTTGATTATTGAAAATGTTGCAGATTAATGAATTGATTTATTGGCCGCTTGTTCAAAGTGCACAATTATCTGAACAATAACACTGTCATGCAGTAACACTCTGAGCTTTGTTTACCTTTTTCTGTCTAACAGAGTTGATGGAGACCTGCTTTCATGGCACTGGATAATGTAACGGTCAGTGCGGGATGAGGAATGTGTTGCCACATGCAAAAATACGCCAGCATGTGCGTGATGACACACAGACATTTGCTAATACTCGTTGTGCCCTTCAGTAACACGGCTGGTTAGGCCGCCCAGCACCTGTAGCTGCAGTCTGAAGTGACTGTCAAAAGTCTGATAACACAAATAGAGGGAGGAGGAGGAGGGAGGGGGAGCCTGAGAGGTCTGATTCAACAGCACCTGCTCTGTGCAGTGCAATGACTCACATTTAGCTTAACAGCGAAACATCACCTGAGTCCACTTGAGTCATTCCCCTTTCTGTCACTCTTCCTCTGTTAGTCTCGCCCTCCTCCTCCTCTAAACTCTGTCATGTCCCCCTGAAGTCTCCTGCCATCATCCCATTAAAACATGTACACCTTCAACTTATCACCACTCGTTTGTTATCCCTTCAGCTGGTCATACAAACATTCCCCACACTTGAACCTCAGTAAGCGAAGCGTGAGGACACAACCACGTGGAATTATGTCACCAAACACAACACATGTCGGCTCAGCTCACTGTCACAGTTGTGTGGATGCTGCCAGGAGCAGAGAAGGGTGAGCTCTTACATCGGGAGCTTTGGCTAGTGAGGATTGGGTAGGTAGGGCAGTGACTCAGAAGGAGGGGGTTGCTGTCTCTCTGTTTTTCAAGTAGCATAGCTGGAGGTGTGGGCGTCGTAAGAAACTGTGAAGTTAAGAGAAGGAAACTGTTCCAGGGTGGTTGGGAGGGGACATGCTGAAGCAGACAAGAAGAAACAGGCTGTTGCCGGGGGGGGCAAAAAAATCTTCACTTAAGTTACGTGACATGACATTTAAACTATAGTGTGGGTAAAATATCTTATTTCCTAAATCCATAGCACAAAAAAGCATTGCTCGCTCTGGGTTGCTGTTTACTTAGTAAGATGTGATCTGTGAAAGAATGCATAGGCTTATGTCAGCAGAGGTTTAAAGTTTACCTTGGTGAGTTTGTTCTGCATGTGAGCTTTGTACTCCTACCGAGCCATCATAAGCACAACCTGGAGGGGATGACAAGATCTTAGTCCTAAACTGGTGGCTAAAGGCCAACTGCTGACTGCCAACATGCAGCATTTGTCTTCAGAGTACCTCACAGTCCATCACACAGGCTTTCATCTCTTAGAGAAGTGAGACCCCTACTGGCTAATGTGAGTGCTGTCACATGAGAGGTGATGGAGGCAGAGAGCATGATGGGATTCAGACTTCATTGGCTTGTAGAGTTGCAGTTGGCCTGACTCAGAATATGCAATAAGATCATTTATTATTTCCCTGGGGTTCAGACGATGGCACAAGTAGCTTCCGAATTCTGACATTTTATCGATGAAATAAATGAAAGGTGAATTGAAAAAACAACTCTCAAATGAATCAACAATGAAAGTAACTGAGTCATGTACGTCAGTCATGTCTTGTATGTTTGTGTTTTCTCTGTTAAATATTAACTGTGTTCATTTAGAATTCTGATGCAATCTTAATGTTATATTCCAGTGACCAATAATGCCAAGTAATTATGAACAAAATGATATTAAACCACCTCTAGCTTTTGGCATTCCAGTTGCGATTCACATGTGATCTGATTTTCATATCAGTCAAGGAAGATTTACTGACCATAAGGTTGTTGTTATGGTTACTTCTGTCAATCTGCCACCATTTCTTTTTTTCTGACGATAGCTCATGCTGAATGTTGTCAAACTGATCAGAATCTGATAAGCTACTGGAGTTTTGGCCGTGTGCATTTCTAATTTCATTTGTGTGGGTTTTTCGTCATGTTTGGAAGACTGCTCTTCATTTCTGTTTCTTCTTTCTCTTCACTTTCACACAGACAGCAGGAGCCAGCCTCAGAGGAAGACAGGACTCAATAGACAAAAGCAGCAATAAAGAACAGACTAACATCAGATCCAACAATATGCGCATCTGACGCACAACTGGTAAGTAAGGCCTTGTCTTTGCAATAATAGCTTGTTTTCAGAGGTCTGACATGTTTGTCAGTGTGTGTCTGTATGTGTCTACATGTGTGTCTGTATGCCTGCAGGGTTGCACACTTAATGTTTTTATTCTCTTTTAATGCGATTACAGTCGCACACGTCGCAGTTAAGTGAGCAAATATGATCGTCATTGCTTGTCACCATCCTCCATTAGTGTGCTGTTTTTCTTTCAGTTTCAGTTGTTTATCGATTTTCTTGTTTTTTGCCAGCAGTATTATGGAATAAAAAGCTGCCCCAATTTTTGTGGAACTTGTTCAAGAGTGTAGCCGTGACCAAGAAAGATATGGTTATATTTTGGAGCGAGTCCTAACACACATTACTTTTCAATCACTGTGTGGAAATGACTTTGGCCGAGGGCTGCGCTTCCTGAGTGAACTTCTAATTGTGTTAAGCCCCTTTTACACATGTAGGGTAACCCTGCATGTGTATGTTTTTATGTTGATTCTTTATATGAGACCTTAGAGGTCCAAATTGTTCAATCCAGCAATCAAATGGATGTTACTGTGCCAGCTGTCAGCCCTTGTGTAACTAGAACAGGGGCATTAACTGTGGATGATATTTTCATGTGGATGGTGCAAAACCCAAAGAAAAATAACTATCAAAAGTCAAGAAGAAGGCATTTTTAGCAACACACCTACACAAATGTCCATAATAAGAGACTACAGGATTTGGGTATTTCTGTATGTAAGGGTGACGTGAGACAAATTCACAGGCGACAATAGATTTAGTTCTTTATGACCAAATGTTTTAGAAAATAAAAGATAGTTGTGTTGGACTCTTGCCCATCAGATAGTATGTTTACATGATCACAGCATTTACATTAGTGAGTGTTTTGTTTTACCTGTAGACAAAACCCCCAAGTGATATAGCCCAGAGGCACCCCAATCAAACAAGAAGACATGCATAGGTATTAGACCAGGAAGTAAGGTAATTACAGACGTAGGATTTGATAACCAGACAGACTCAGACTTGTAAATACAGACTGGCTATTGCTTCCTGTGTATTTATTCTCTGCTGTCAAACAATAGGAGGGAAGTCGATATGATGTTGTGCTGTTTGCTCTCGGCTTAGCATCTGGGGAAAGCAGCTAATGGCTCATGCACCCACACACGCATGCACGCACACAAAGAGGCCTGCATTGTCAAGCACACAAGAGATGTCTTTGCTGGCCTAGTAGCTTTGTATTTTTCACTACTGTCTCCATGTGTGCCCTTGGCCAAGAATACTCTGAAGAGCTTTCAGTTATGGCTAGAGAAGAATATTCATAAATATTCAAATAATCCATTGCTGATACTTTCCTTTTTGTTATGAGAAAAGTAATGGACAAGAAAATGACAATGTATTTTGTGCATTAATTTAAAGTTTTCATGCTGAAACTACTTAAGGATTGTCTGATTTAAAATAAGAAATATAGAATTGATTTAATCATTTAAGATATTTACAGAGTACACTTTGGGCTATGGTAGCTTGTGTTGGGTAATTCACAAATATATATTTACATGGATCTTTGAATGATACTGGCATCAGAAACTCTGGATTATTAATCAAACCTCAAGTCTTGGGAAGAACAAAATAACAATCAACCAAGATCGATCTACTACATCAGTATTGAAAATCCATTCACTGTTGAAATTGGTGATAACCATCTTCTCTCTGGTCGCCAGTCGACGAAGAAAAGACAAAGGAATATTTCCTGTGTTGAGATGGATCTGTAGAATCAGTACAGTGACTGTAGGACCTAGGTCATGCTCCAGTGTCAGGTGTAAGCTGTTCAGCGTTGTGACTTCTACTGACAGCTGCTCTTTTCAAACCCCTTTCACAGAGGATCTCTTCCTAATGCCTAAGCTCCCTCTGTCTTGTCCTCTGTCAGGTGTAGTTAGTGACAGGCTGTGAAAGTGTACGTCCATATGGCTTTCACAGGCCTGCTGGGATGACCGTCAGCACTTTCACCGCCATCTCAAGTTCAGTCGTGCCTATTTTTCTCAGTCGTTGACCTTCGCTGTCTTTTTAAGAGATGATCCTGAGAATCCTTCTATTTTAGCCAGTAGGTGGAGCTGCGGTTACAAACTGAGTGATGTGAGGTGATAATTGTCAAGATGAGTTGCAAAATCCCTGTGATATAATTTGTGTTTCCAGAGGGCCGGGCGGCTGCAGCTGAGGATGATGAATGGTCTCGTTCGCTAGAGCTAGATGGTGTGGGAATGATGAACCTCCATAATGGCCAGTCAATCATCACCACCACGGCTGCATCAGTCTCTGAGGTGAGCCACGCCCACTCACCACACCTCCATCTCCTCTTTTCACAATATATCTTGTGCTACTTCTCCTAGACTTTTGCCCCTCAGAATTCTAATGTACCATACTTGAGTGACAGTGTTTTCTATGGCAAAAATATTATATTAACATATTTTTCAGATGACTCATTTAACAGCTGTGCTATGACATCATGTTGGGTTTTGAAGCCTCCTATCCCCTACATACCTCACCTCTCTCCTCTGCTTGATACTTGTCTTTAACAGCACAGCCATCACTCCTCTCACCTCCCAATGTGTGTGTTTGTATTTTCTAGAGGAGCAGCAGCTCAGAGTCTCTCAGCGATCAGGGTTCCTCAGACCTGAAGAAGAGTTTTGATGCTGTTGTGTTCGATGTACTGAAGGTCACCCCCGAAGAATATGCAGTAAGTGAAGTTTATCTTATAGAGGAGGAAATGGGGTCAGAGTTTGGATCATTAATAATTGATGATGTTTGGCAGTGCCAAGCAGGCTCTGATGGATTTCCTCTGGCTGCCTCTGCACACACTTTCCATGGCATGCACCAACAGAAGTAGCATTTCTGTTGCATTGATCTTTTTTGTGAGAAGTACTGATGCTCAGGATTGACACATAATAAATAAATAAATACAAAAGCATGTTCCTCATTATTTCTCTAATCCTATATTAATGCTTTTGTGCCAATGTCATACCACATTCAACCACAAGAGGGCACTCTTTATCTTCTAAATCCAAGAGTGTATTCATTTTACATATTTCCAAGCTGTATCGAGGCACTTAAAGGTTCAATCAGTAAAATACCATTGTTACTATTACCTGCTTGTCAGGACATAACCTCTCTAGCAAAAGACATGTTAGTTGAACTATTACAGACATGCTTAAATATATCCTTACAGCTAATTGAATGAACGCTTTATTCCTCCTGAACAGTGAAATTGTCTTGCCATTGTGGTTCCATGGAATCAAGCCAGCTGGAGATGAATTATCGTTTATTTGATCAGGATAATCTAAAATGTCTTGCTGTTGGTGCCCCTTAGAAAGGAAAACAAACAATGGTTATATTCTCATTCTCAACAGAGAAAAGGAGTCACTGGGCTGTTTGATATTCTATGTGCACACACTGAACATGAACCAGAGAAGCAAAGGGGATAGTTGTTGGAGGTGATCAGAGAGAAAACAATAGATAAGCATCCAAAGAACTGTAGCCAACATCCCAGGGTGTTGTCGCGAGAGGAAAATCAACCCCAGATTGAACAGAAGGATAGTGCGAATGGTAGAATATAAAAAGCAAGGATAACTGCCAAACAGATGCAAGCCGAGCTCAAGGTCAGGGTACGTCAGTTTCCGCGATGAAAAAATACCCAGAAGGACTCTGCTTTTTGAAAGAAAAACATTAACAAAACCTGCCTGGAATTTGCTAAAATAATAAGAAGCCACAATCCTTCTGGGGGAATTTACTAGATTTGAAATGAACTACGATGAAACATGAAGGATGCTGGGTTTTGATTAGGGAGTGCTTTGTTATGTAATATTCATATAGTACCTTGAAATTGTTCAGGGCACAACAAAATCTTAAATCTATCGAGATATTTCGGAGGAAAATGAACTGCTTAGTGAAGGAAAGCTGTTTTTCAGTGACAGATAATGGATAGTGACCCTAGTCATGGATAATGACCAAACAAATGCAGCTAATGACACAAAAGAATGGATTAAAAAACACTGGACTATTCTGAAGGGGCTTTCTAAGAGTCCTGTTCCAAATCTTAACAAACATCTGTTAGGAGGGCTGAGACATACAGTCAGGCCATCCTCAGAACGACAGCTGTTTCTTGAAGTATCAGATTAACGTTCTATTGTTTTTTCCCGATATCATTTTAACTTTGATTATTTCAACTGTTACGAAGAAGTCTGATTTATATTAGATATAGAATAAACAATGGTAATTTGCATTATGATTTGTCAGTTTGACCCAGTTTGAACATAGCAAGTCTAACAACTGTTGTGTTTTGTTCCCCCCAGGGCCAGATTACGCTCATGGATGCTCCTGTGTTCAAAGCCATCCAGCCAGAGGTGAGCTGCACTCAGATCTGTTTAGAGGAGTGGTGTTGACAGCTTTAGTTATGACATGTAGCGTGAGAAATTAACACGAGCTTGAGGTGTGACATCTCTAAAACTGCATGTGCAAATCTGGAACACGTTTCCTCACACCTCACATTATACAGCAGTAACACACAAAACAGATGTTGATTAGTCAATTACAGTTTTCAATTTGACGATTTATATACCTGCATTCATATCTATATTTTAAAATGTCCCCTTGTTATCTGCCGCCTCGGTCCATCTCTCTCTTTTCTGTCTTTCAAAATCTCCACACGGTAGATCTTCCTGTGGCATGCTGTGCAACCAGCAGCTGTGATCAGAGCTTCCACGCAATGCCATTTATCATAATTATGTGGAAAGTGGCATCTTGTTGAACACCTGGTCTTACACCTCAGTGAGGCGCTTTGTAATTTTGTGATTTTCTGGATTGTTGGGCCTTCATGACAGCTGTCATGGATAACCTGTGTTTAAGGTTGGCCACTGTGGGCTTATGAAAGCAGCATGCAGACCACATCCTAGCGTGGTGTACAGTGTGACTCCTGCTATTGGCCATGTTCAACACGTCTTGTCTCAGCTAACAGCACACACACTCACTCCTCTGGCATGATATCAGTCCCAGGCCCACAGTCTGATTTAATTTAGATAACAATGTAATTGTGTGCCGTGACCTTCTTGGATTCTTGTAAAAAGTTTGTTGTGTCTGAGTCATGGAAAAGACTACAGATTAGTCCCTGAGTGGCTTTCATCATGGCTGGCGTTCGGGGTACTGCTGTTTCTTCACCCAGAGGGGAGTCATTGACTTCTTCTGGACCGCACGGGGCCAAGTTCACACAGAGGCGACTGTCAGCTTTATAAATGCGAACGTGCTCCTGTGCTCAGTCTGGTTTGAGCGCCTGAGTTGGTTTTATAAGCATAATGAAAATGTGTCCGTGCATTTCAGTCCGATGTAGTAATTCGGAAATTCAGGTGAAGGTTTAAAGGGTCAGAGGTTTTACATATTGCTTCAAGCTGGTAAGAACTTTTTTGAGGGACCTGTAGTGGGATGTAGAGCAAGAGTGTGCGTTGGAAAGGAGTCACTGACCTGTTTAAATGGGGGCTGACAAGGGGATGAAAGCTGCAGTCTGGAGGGAGAGAAGGAGGTGAGTGCGGAGTATGCAGAGTGACCCAGCCTCCTGGCAGGATCAGAGTGAACTAGAGAGGCTTTTCCTGCTCTCACGGTGATTTTGTCTCGAAGCACTGGCTGAATAAAGATACACAGCTATGACCAAACTAAAACTCAACGAGAGTTTCCACTGCTGTCAGTCTCCTCGTCCTCTCCAGACACATAATGAGAAAAGCAGGTGTGTATGTCTGTGGTTTCTCTAGGCTCACTGCCTGAATAGGAAAGTATTAAATTACATGGATCTGTGAGTTGTGCAATAATAATGTTTTTACTGACTTGCAGCCCATTCTTGCCTTTTAAGTTAGAATCTACAGAAATATTAGGAGTTCCAACAGATTTGAGGCAGTATCTGACATAAATTGAGGTTAGAAAGACGTTATCTTAGACTAAATACAAGGTTAGTTTCCATAATGTAATATGTTCACCTTTTTAGTTGGATGTATATTTGTGTCATAGTCCTAATGTACTTTAGAAGATTTCAACTTGACATATTTTAACCTTATGTAACACATGATATACAAATCAACATTTCCACCAGTTAGTTCCAAGAATGCTGGTCTGTGGACACATTTCTTTTTACAGCAGGCTCTGTGAATTTCTTTACAATAGAGTAATTGAAGATGAACTAAGCTTGATCTTTCGACTCCACTTAGAGCGATAGAATTATTAACAAAGCACTTGTATACTAATAAAGTACTGACTTATCTAAAGCCAGTTGAGTAGCACTTGAAATGTTTTAGCTCTAGGAAACCTGATGTACTTACTGTATATGATTCTGTTTTCTTCAAGTTTGTATTTTGTTGGTCGAACGCACTTATTGCAAGTCGCTTTGGATAAAAGTCTAGTCTTTCTATTTTAAAGTGCACATTTTGTCATCTTCAAGCGTAACCATAGGGCGTAACATGTTTTGTAACAGCAGTCTGTCATGTTCAGTTCGACTGGCCTTATATTACCATATTTGCTGTTCTTGCAAGACTACAACTAATTGAAGTAGTCAGTACAGTTATTATGGAAATGACCGCAATTAACATAATAAACTATCTATGACCTGGGGTCTGTTTCAAAGATTAACTTTTTTCCCTCTCCATAAACACATCATAACTGCCTTTCATATAAAATGTACGTGTTATTGAGAAAGAGAGCCCCAGAGAGAGAGATTGAGTGTCCGAACACGGTTTTGTGTGCTCAGGTTTTCAGCATTTTTACATGTGTGTGTGTGACGCACAGACAGACTTTCTGGCATGAGCTGGAATAATGACCCCAGACAGGATTGCAGTACAACAGAGGATCTCATTAACTCAAGTGTTTCAACACTGACATGGAGCAGATGTGTGGAGAGCTGCCTGACAGGCCTAGCCAAAAGCTCTCTGGATGAGGACGAAAAGATAAGCATCTGTCACAATAGCAATAAAGATTACATGAGAGGCTTGTGTGGAGAGACGGTGTGAGGAGATGGTGTGAAATCTGGCTGACACCTCTGGGCAAGAGGCAATGGGCTCCGTTCTCTCTTGTTCCAAACTGTGGATATATAAAGTAGGGGAATATTATTGATGATAACGGGTTTTGCCAGTATTTCTTATATACTCTTTGATATCTACAAAGCCTCAAGAGAGCCAGGTTCAAAAGCTTGGAGCTTGAACTCATGCCACTCTGACACATCAGACAGCAAAGGAGCTGAACACATCTGCTTTGGATGATAGGTTAAGTGACGGCCCATAAGACATTGCATGCATGATGGCTGCTTTAATTCACTTCCTACAAGTAATGGACCGCTTAATACTTGTGGTTACGCAAAGACCAGAACAAGTACAAAAAGATATCAGAGGAAGAGCTGTTGAGGACAACATGGACAGACCCTTGTGTATAATTGATGAGAACACCAGAAGTTATTTTCCGACAGTAAAATAATCCATAGTGCAGAGCAGACTGATGTTTTATCTACAACCCCCCACTGAATTGCTGATATGTTCTTTGGCTGTTTGTTTGCAATTGACATGCCATTGAAATGACAAGGCAGATCACGAAGAGGAGGAGGAGAAAGGATGCAAGGGAGTTGTATCAAAATCTTTTCCTCATCTAAATGTACAAGGCCAAGATTGCTAATGGGTTGTAACAACCCCATCTATATGGGTTTAATCGAGAGTGAACTGGACCGCCAGTAAAGATGGACCAGCTGACAAGAGACGTGTAGACATTAAAATGATGTGAAAGTGAAAAGAAGATGTTGGAAGACTTTCTGTCCCAGAAGACCATTTTTTATTTTATAATCAAACCGCACTGATGTTTATGAAATACAGTTTGCGAAGGAAAGAGATTGAGTGATGTAAAGCGACTTAAAGAGGGGGGGTTGCCTGCCTTTGTTTCAAATGCACAGTCATGGCAACAGCCTAGTTGGTAATTTAGTGGCTTTGGCTGGAAAGCTTCAGCTCTCGGGGAATAGCTATCGGATTGCATTCCACGTGCTGCTGGGAAGTATGTCAGTTCCTCTCATGTCTGAGCACACAGCATAAAAATCCTCCGAACAGATTGAAGGTCTCATGTGAGACGATGATGACTTGTAGTTGGAGGCAGATAACGTTTCACATACTCGGACTTGTCTCGCCTGCAGGCTTTTCCAGCACTGATCGTGAGATAAAACACATTTGCTGAAGTATTGCATTTTTAAAACCATGCATTGAATGTTGAACGCGGTTTTCCTCGCGCCCTGTATGCTGCACATGTTGTTTTGTGGAGGAGGGTTGGACAATAGTTGCTCGACAACAAACACAGAAGGGAATCCCACCCACACTACAGCCTGTCAGCATGATGGTTAATACACATTCATCATGCTGAACGGTGAAGAAAATAATGTTTTGGCAGTAGACAAAAAAAACCTACAGGGACAAGTTTTCCCTTTGTAGAAAGGATTTTTTCCAAACCATTGAGAATCAGTTTTTCTGAAGACATTATCAAAACACATTTAATAAAACGATCTTATATTCAATGACTTATCTCGGCCATTTGAGATGTAATCATGTGTACTGTTTTTCTTTTAGAATATAACAGTTGTTATTATTATGATAAAATTGTATTGCCGTCCAGAAGAATAAGAATGAAATCTTCATATAAGAACAAGCTTAGTCTGGTCTCACTTGCCATGAAAGAAAGCCTGTACTGCTATAAGAATAATGGGGAGTACATGTACTAAAATACCTCCTGGAAAAGTCATTCTTTCCATGGTGTGCGCACGGTAATGGAGGCTGCTGCTCGCTTGTAGGTCCCTGCCAGGGTCTATAGTTTAAAACTGTCTGAGACAATGCATTTTATTGCCTTCTCCTTTCTTTGCTCCTTGTATTTACTGTTCTGCTTTTTTCTTTCTTACTTTTTGAATCGAACAGATGATACGGGTTACATCTGTAGGCTAGTACTTTTGGCTGAACATCAGTTTAGGCTTCCTCTGTTTTTTAAGTGCAGAACAGATAGATGTTTAGATGTTCCACTGTATTCCTTCCTGTATTCCTCAGTATATCTCCACAATCCCCACTCTTTTTGCAGCAAACCACATTTCTTGTTCTCACTTCCTCCCTTCTTCATCTTCTTCCACCCTGTTCCTATTATTCCTTAATGTCTTGGCCTGTGGCCTCTCCCTCGTATTTTCTGGGATCCCAAAACTTCAGTTTTCCATTTACAATGAAGAAAAAAACAACAAAAGGATTCTCTGCGGTATCTTACATGAGGTCTTAGCAATTTGTGGCTTAGCCACAGCTGGTTATCTTATTCAGCCCGTGCCATGTTTATGTAATACTGCTCAGTGTGGTTGTAAAACAGAGTAGACTCAACACAGAGCTGAGTAAATAGATATGGAAATCTAGAAAATGTAATTTTAGGGTTGTTTTGGATTAGGCAACGTTTTACTTTGTTTAATATTTGTTAATGAATATTCAAGATGGAAACTTTCCATGGGGGTTAAAGGGAAGCAATGTGAAATACGACACAACAGCTAGCTATCAAAAACTTGCAGAAGATACAAACAAGCTATAAAGTGTGTATTCTGCCTTATTTTTACTATCTACTGGCTAACATAAATAATCTACTGTAAAATCTATTCTCTGCAGCTATATAATGGAAGCTGAAAGCATGTAATGTGCTGTCTCAGACAGTGCTGCAGATTGGTCTGCACATGTGATGGAGAATGCACTTTGCATGCAATAGGTTTATTTTGTACTGAATTCCTTTTTAATGGGATGCTGTAAATGAATGTGTGATGGAAAAGGTTCAGTGCATGGTTTCAATTTAATAGTCATAGCTATAGCATGCCATAAGAAATAGCAGTTTATGTTTATTCACCCACTTAGTTAGTTCAATATTCAATGGTATGCTTTTACTATTGCAATTTGTGCAAAATTCCTGAGCTTAGCTTCACTTACACAATTTAAGGAATCTATCTGAACATTTCCAGAAATTTCCAGACCCTTTGCCCTCATGCTAGCTATGTGCCCAAACAGTGCAGATACTGCCAGCTCCTAGCAGCGCCACAGGGCTGAGCTTTAATGAAAACACTGCTGTGCCAGACCGGCATGTGGAAATGACGGCTGGCTGTGGCTTGGCGGCGCAGGCTTCTTCAAACTGCAGCCTTTAAAACTGTCTTACCAAAGCAGCCTCCTCTAAAGTCTCGCCTTTTGTCAGATAAATGTTTAAATGTTGCTTGAGTGTGAAATAGCACTATATAAATGTGAAGGAAAATTAAAGGAAATGCACCCTAATTGTTTCTGGAGAGACTTTGGATCATTGCAGACCTGCTGTTAAAACACACTAGCATCGGTTGTTACACAACAGCGGGCGAACAATAGAGTGTGAATTACTTCAAACTTGGCGTGATGGGCAGATGGAGCGACGGTTAGTTCAGAAGACAGTCCCAGGTGGTCCAGGATTGAAGGATTATGTAGGTTGTTGAAATGTTGTGGTCTTGGTGAGTGAGGAAGATGTGGGACGGTCTGTGCACCGCCTCCCTGGGTGGTCAGGTGGTGGTCCGAGCTGCCAGGCACACAAACACATCCACCTCACACTGACTATGGAGCGTCCTTGTTTAAGAAATCACCACCAACTTTGTGTGTGTTGGACAGGAGAGTGATTGACGTGATGGCAGGAAGAAGGAAGGGGCTTATGTAAAAAGGACAGACGTTAAATAAACTAAGAGCTCTCATGGATGAAACGGGTTAGTGTCTCCTGCCCTGTGATTTATATTGTGGAGAGATGCTGTTAGGTCTTCTACAATGTGGTCTTTTATAGTCCCTTTAACTCTTCCCCACTCACATTTTTCCTCATCATCCTTACTCAGGCAACATAGTCCCTGGAGGCATCACCTCCCCATGCATGAACGTCTGCTTTTAACATCTGTATTTGATATGTTGCTTCTTTTACCCCCGCCGGCTGCCTCTAACTACTCGGGGACTCACCCCTGAGTGAGCATGGGTTGTCTTTGCAAGGAGCCTTCCCGATGTGGCCCGGGTCACAGAGTTGTGAGCGGTTAGCTGGAGGTTGTGTGGGGGAGCTGCAGCCCGATGCAGATCTTCATATTGTCGCTCAAGTGGGCCGGGCTGGCAGGGATTAAGAGGAGAGCTTGCTCAACATTTTTCCAACTGTTACGTCAGTGTCCCTGGCCTCCGGACAGCCAGCAGAGGCCAAAGAGGGTCTGGGTTCCCCTCGCTGTGTGGTCTCTGTTTTGAACTGCAGTCCAGACCAAAATGAGACTAACCTAGTACTATTTTTACACAAATAGGAATAATTACTTATTATACTATTTGTGTGTTGTTCAACCTTTCTTTAATCAAGTTCCAAGTCCCTGCCCTTTCCCTTCTTAAAAAGCGGTGAAATAAAATATTCTTTCGGCACTACTGCTTCTACAGCTGCCTCCTCAGCTGCTATTATATACATTGTCAATACAAGTGCATACATCATAGTTGATTAAATATAAAGAGCGTATGGATACACAATAATGTACTTTTATTTAAAGTGAATAAATCAAAGCCTGATTATTACATTTTTAATGCGATTATTGGCAGTTATTCTGTTCTTAAGAGTAGTTTTAGCTTTTTGACATCACTCCTTTTTATTAACGATTACTCGTTGTATTCATTTTATTAACTTGTTTAGATCTATACTGTACAAAAGGTAGTGTGCTATAGTTTTCATTGTTCATTCTTTTGCTAAATAACCCCTGTGTTCATGGCGTGCATTAGCCTCTTCCTGCATGGAAAATATGAAATTACATTAGGTTTTGGGTGTGCCAGGGCATGACTAAATGGGGCAGGGTTTCCAATAATATTACTATTTACAGTAGTGGTTTTACTTCAATGTTGATTCAAAAACTCCACTATGAGAACAGTTGAGTTCAGCAGTCAGTGCGTAGGTTGGTTGAACATTGGAGAAAGTAAAATCAATATCATCAGAATGTTCCTACACAGCTTCCCATATTTGTTTTTGCTTTCATCCATCAATCTGTCTGAGCCTCCACTGGATCATCTCTCTTTTTCCTCTTCATCTGCTTTTCTCTACGATCATATCCTGCTCTCGTCTTGCCTTCCCACTGCGTGGCCTCGGCTCGTGCATGACTGTTTAGTCCATTCAGTCAAATGTTGGCGTATACAAAAAGATACTTTTGGCTCAGTGCATACAGTAAATGTAATTTTCCCTGTTTGTTTGTGTGTTTTCAGGAGCTGTCAAGCTGCGGCTGGAACAAGAAGGAGAAGCACAGCTCTTCTCCAAATGTTGTGGCCTTTACTCGCAGGTTCAACCAGGTGAGAGGAATGCAGCTTTGTCACTTTCAGTACTACTTTACAACTCTTAACAAAAAGGGCTTCACAAACCAATAAAACAAGCAAAAACAACAACAATACTCACCCACCAATCAATCCATAGACAGAGCAACACATGACTATTTGATTAATACAAGTTTTAAAGAGCAACTTGCAGGTTTGTACTACATTTATGCCTTGCCTGAAAATTAAAATTAAAAATGTTAATGCAGGATTTGATATGAGACATAAGGGCAGGAATTCAGAGGAAAAGGAGCCGTTTTGAGCTCTGCTACTAAAAACTGTTTTTTTTTTAACGTCAAGCGCGTCATATTACGTCACATGGGGGGAGCAGGTTTCTCGGACTCCTTCTCTGCCCAATCCGCGGTAGTAGTTTGTAGTTGGTTTGAGCGGTTGTGATTTAGTGAGCTGGTATTTTTTCGGTAATTTTACATTGCATTTCACTATTTGTAATCATGGTGAGCTCCAGCCTGTCAGGACATCGAGTCCACAATTTCCCTCACGGGTAAAGGACCGGAGCTAGCGTTCGTTCCTGGGTGCGTTGTGCATCCACCTCCCTGCAGCACATACTCTCCACAGCTTTATCAGGAAACCGTATTACCTCTCTCTCCCCCCCTTCGCTGCTCTCTCTCTCTCCCCTCCGGTACACGGCACCGTAAAGAGCTCCTGGTCTCTTGGACGCATAGCAGGCTCATAATTATAATCATATGCATTCGAATATATATTTTCAACCTCTTCTGTGTCAAAACTAGCATTGTGATCCATGTTTATTCATACGTTAGACCGGCCGCTCTCCCCCTTGTTTCCCCCATGTTACGTCACACGCGGGGGCTCATGTGGGGAGGCTTTTTTATGCGGAAGTGAAAATGTCTTACTAAAACGACACCAGATGTCACTTTAGTGTATATTTCTGTATAGTTTTGGGAAAATCTAGTGTATTCATTATTTTCCTACACATTTATTCACTGGTGTCTCTAACCTGCAAGTTGCTCTTTAAGTCCAACAGAACTCTATCAATACAGGACTGATTTAAAACTATGATGCATCTAGATACATTCAAAGCCACATTTAAAAGGTGCTAACTAAGGTCTCATCCCATAAAAGGAGAAAAAGAAATACAGTCCCTTCAGCAATGTTAAAGATTTATGAGCCTTAGTCTTCAAGGAATGGAGAGCTTACAGCTCCTCTTTCCATCGTGTCCTCTGCCTCCATCTTCAAAGTACTAAATCACTTCCCCAGCTCTCTGAGAGGTGATGTTTTTTCGTAGCGCCTTTCCATGGCAGCGCCCAATAATCATCATAACAATAATCTTTTTGTCCCTGCTTGTCATATGTGCATAAATAGCCCCCAGATGAAATGGGTCAGAAGGTAATTTGTTTTGTCCCCAGCTTGTCCTTGGCTCTGGCTTTCAGGAAGTTATTAGCGCACTTCTGCATCTTGGCGCAGCACGTGTGGAAACATAACAAAATGTATGCATTAGTGGGTATGACATGCCCCCCCCAGCGCACTGTAAAATCATCAACAGGAAGTTGTGGGTAATGATGTAAGGGGCAACCGTGCCCTTTAATTCCCTTCCACTATTATTGCCAGGCTCCTTTCAGACTCACTTCCATGGCCTCCAGTATAAATATGAGATGATCTAACAAGAATGTGTAGCTGTGGAAACTTCTCTGTGTAAAGCAGACCCCAAACTGTGATTCAAGATGTTAGCTGCACACATTTCAGCTGCTTAGGAGCCAAGGAAAAGGAGCTTTTTGGATAACGGGACTTGAATTGGGAGAGCAGAGTCCCAGAGTGCTCCTTAGAAAAGAGCCGAAGCCTAATTCTCCTCTTCCTTACGTCCAGCCAGTGGAGCAGAAAACTGCGCCTTCTTAACAGGCGGCAAAGAGAGACTAATTCAGCCCATTATGATCAATGAGTAATCTTTCTTATTGGGTTTTGTGCAGAGAAATCATCAACTTGCATACAGAAGTCAAAAAGTAAATGTGTTTATTCAGACATAATTACAGGAGTTGTATAGAATTTGCGATGATTATAACCAAATGGGAACCGACTATATTCTAACCAGATGGGAAAGAAGACATCACAGCAGTGTATATTTAACGGCCAGAAAATATGACTAAATCTTTAACGGTTTCATCATCATTATATATTTCCTTTTATAGCAGCACTGCGTGAATGGCTTACTATTTACACGTAAGGTTGAATAGCAGAAACAAGAACAAAACTAGAACACAGCCGCCTGCCAAGGTCAATGCTGCATTCCCAAGCTACTTGGATGGTCCCATTTCATTGGATAGTCTTTCTTCCGACTTGGTTGTGTTCATGGTATCAAGGTTGTAATATGGAAACAACATTGACATTAAAAAGAAGGTGTGTTAAAGGCCTATGTTATACCTCAGTTTTCAAGTATTTGCGTTTCAACTAAGCACAAAGAAAACCAATCATCCACAACCACAAGACCAAATGTGCAGACTTTCACGTGATTTTCCTAGTAGAGGTATTATTTTTTTCAATCATACCAAAAACGTATACATGCAGCACAATGTTAATAAAGGTAGAATTGAGTGTGACTATCAGACCCCTGATATGGATCTACTCCCAATTTAAAATGGTTCTTCATTGACCCTTTCACTAGGTTTCATGAAAATCTAACCAATGTTTTTTCTGTAATCCTGCTGACAAACCAAGGCAAAAACATAACCCTGTTGGTGCAGGGTATTACATATGCTGTCAGATAACGGTAAAGGAGTGATGTGACTTCCACTCAAATAGTATTAGCCGCTATTACTATTCACCAACTTTCTCGAGCGAAATGGCTTCTTAACACAGGTCAGTTGACTCAATTTCTACCATTGAAAGGCTTCAGCACAATAACGGTACGTCCACACGGTTCCGTCGCGTTGAAGCTTGCCGGTGGGCGTGCGACCAACAACCAATCACATTAATCTCCTGCCCCGGACACACAAGCACGCGGTTTGATTGGCTAGCGCTTGTACTGGCATATGATTTGATTGGCTGGCACTTCCGTCGACGCTTGAAAGGTTGAACTTTTCACAACTTTCCAAGCGAGCAACGGAGGCAAAGCGACGCGACGGAACCACAATGTAGTTCGGTAAAGCTTGACGTCACCCCATTCAAAGTGAATGGGAAGCGTCTCCGTTGAAGCACGCGACGGAACCGTGTGGACGTTACGTAAGGGTCAAATCACCTAGAGTCTGTCAGTCAGCGGTCGTCCCTGTCTTTGGCATGATCTTCTTCTCACCCCATCTCTTCCTCCCTTCAGGCCATTAAACGGGTTGATTCACAGCTATGAGCTCTACGACTGGGTCTCTATGCTTCCGCTTGTTTATGATTATTGAAGCGCTGGGGCTTCGCAGCTCCATCTGGAGGCCCTGATAGGCTCATAAACACAATCCCGAAAAGACTTGATCTTTTCTTTAGGACATAAAGTGAGATCAAGACAAACCCCCGTAGCCCCAATTCCCTCACTCAGACCCTCATACAGACCGGTGAGTGCACTTCTGTAAAGCACTGCCATCCTCTGTGATCTAATTGCTTTGGAGGCCAAGGCTGTCGAGGACACAGGCTCCGTAATGAGACCCACGGGAAAGCGATTTGGACAGACATGCTTTGTCCAGATTGACCTCGCATATCAAGTTAGACCGCTGAGGAAACTAAATGTGAAACTGCAGCATGTTTTGCTTCCAGATTGGAATCACATTTTTACAGTCAATGGAAACTCCTGTCTCCTGTAAACTGAAGGTAGAAGGAAGATGTGACAGCATTTAAGTTTTTATTTTCTCAAGAGAACTGCTTTTCAACATGAGGTCACTGGCTCAAGGCAAGAGACATCAACTCAAGTTAAATGAAAGTTAGGGACCACCGTCTGTGTTCTCTGTCCATTTTCATCACTCCCTCATCTTTTTGTGTGGACTCCTTTTAGGAAAAGGCGATAATGAAACCCATATGGCTGTGTTTCCTACAGTATCTGCAGAGAACGAGTGTCTGTGACATGTGTTTATAAAGAAAGATGGAGAGAGTCACTCTCAGTAGATTGATGAATTTATCTCCTCACTCCTCAACTCCTCTTTCCTAAAACAAAAACAACTCGAGGGGCTTTTTCCAGGAAAAAACGGGGCTAATCCAGCTGTGGGCGAATAATAAGGAATATTGAGAGCCAGGTCTTTCAACAATAATTTGACCATTAATCAGGTTTTTAATTGTGATTAATTGGTTTTTTATATACCGGTAGTTCAACTGAATCAATATGCTGGTTTTTTTCAAATTATTTGTTTGATAGAGACAATGTTATGTTGTAACATTTTAAAATAGTAAAAAAATGTTGTTCTTCATTCTTTGTGTACTTGCCCAGGGACTGTGGATTGAAAAAGCTTATAGCTAAATCTGGCATAACTTAATTAATATCTTTTTTGAGATGATCATTGCATGGTCTTAATTTAATAAAAACGTTTTATAATTGAATAAATGGTTCTAAGATCAAGAATGACGAAAACCATGGTGAAGTATACAAAAAAAATACACTTTATTTATAGAAACACCTAGCAGTCTTCAGCATGAATAGAGCAGAGTCAATTAAACAAGAACATACTACAGTTAAACACTAGTGAAGAATTGAGATAAATCTGAGAGATAAGTGTGTAACAAATAAAAATAGAGATGGTAAGTGGGGGATGGTCTTATCAGAACACAATGTGTGGACGAATGTGGGCTTTGAATGGCCTCGGAGCCCTGCAGCCATGAACTTCCCCTCACATTAACTCCTCTCTTCCCTCACTCTTCTCCTTTTGCGTCTCCCCGATCCCCCTCCTTCCAGGGCTTTAACACTGATTGATTCACTGACTTGTCCTTGTGTTTGTGTGCGCGTGTAATCAGAAATTTGGCTTTACCAGCATTCCCCCAAAAAGACAGATTTCCGAAATCACTCTCTCTCTGGCCAAGTACAATAAATGTACATGCACACACACACTCTTCTCTCGGTTGACAGATTAGGAGTTATGGCGTGTATCTGTTGTGCAATCAGTTGGAATCAGTTGGATTTTCCTCTGAAGCTCTTGTTTTTCCTCAAGAACTAATTTATAATCGAATCTAATGGAGCGTTCCCGTTAGCAGTCGGCCCTGCGCTCTCCTGCTCCGCTTTGTCCTGGTTTCAGCCCAGAGTTGTCATGACTGTCTGCAGGCCTTGGCTCCGGACTCAAAGATTGAAGATTTAACAAGGCTGAACAGCCTGTCTTTCTTTGTAAACACCTTGAACCATTATTGTTCTTTGGAGAGTGAAGCGCATGAGAAATAAAGTTTGCGCGTCATCGGTTTTGCAGCATCCTGGGTCTGTTTTTCTGAGTTTTTAAGAGTGGCTTGGTGTTGTAATTTGTGTGCCTTTTTCTCCAGACAAGTTTCTGGGTGGTACGTGAGATCCTCCATGCGCAGACGTTGAAGATCAGGGCCGAGGTGCTGAGTCTGTATATTCGCACTGCCAAGGTACACACATCCACGCTTAACTTGACTTTGTTGTTCTATCCTCAGTGATGTTTGTATTGCAAACCCAACTCAATTTGTGCTCTTTGTACTGTAACTTTTTTAACAGAAACTGTGTGACATGAACAACCTCCATGCGGTCATGGCTGTGGTGTCAGCGTTACAAAGTGCCCCCATCTTCAGGCTTACCAAAACATGGGCGGTGAGTATATTTGCCTTAGTTTGAACGAAAGTCTGGTTTATTAGTAGAGTGCTGTTAATAAACTGGGATGTCACGTAGATCTGCACCGGAAACATAAACCAACACTAATTAAAACTAGCACAGAAGTGTCGTCACAAGATGAATGGCTGACTTCAGGAAAATGAAATAAATGAAACGCTCTGTTTATAATATTAGAACGTTGAAATCACCGCTGTTTATGGGATAAATTGAGAACCTATTAAACCTCCACCAAGGAGAACTTGAGGTTTTTAGTGTCGTGTCCTTTTCTGTCATTTCTTATTCCTATCAATGCTTTCTTTAGTGATCTACCCAGCCCCTCCATACAGTATTTAGAGCGGGAACATCTTGAACAAAGTATTTTTTATTATACCATTTTCAAGCAGGAAAGGGATAACCCATCCATTTCAGTTTTTTTAATGAAAGATCTTACATAATGGCATGATGATGCTCTGATGTAATGCTGAAATGTCTTATACCCGGCTCCACAAAACCACAGGAGATTCCTTTAGCCAGGGAAATGCTGTTGCTGGCCAGGAAATAGCTCACCTTCTTCTATAACACATAGGGCACACACACATACAGTACATAAACACACACACTGGTTTCCTTTTAGGTATCATTAGTATTCTCTGCTGTTGGCACAACCGATCTTCCTATGTCAGTAGATACTGTGGTCTGATGCTTTACCACTGCTGCCTCTCAAAGCTCAGTACTCTGCAGTTCAATCCTCTTGGCCTCTTGCAGGATATACACTTCATATCTGTAGCTGTTACAAATGGTCTAACAGAAACACACAAGCATGCAGCTGTGTCTATTTAAAAAACTGCATGCACTGTGGCCAGTCCATTAACCATGCAACTAGTTTGAGAGTAATGCTTTTATTCTGCAGAATGTAACTGTATTTATATACACTTAACCATATATATATATATATATATATATATATATATATACATTAAAGCTGTTTGTTTCTGTTAAATAATCTTCAACTCATTTCACTTTTTCTTTCCCCCTTTAGTTACTGAGTCGGAAAGACAAGGCAACTTTTGATCGGCTCGACTACCTGATGTCCAAAGAAGACAACTATAAACGTCTGAGAGACTTCATAAGCAGCCAGAGCATGGTTTCTTGTATACCGTACCTAGGTAACAGACACAAACATACACAATACGTTATTTAAAGAATGCACCAAAATGTCTTTCTGCTTCTTATCTTTATGGGCTAAAGGCTAATCTAAAGACAAATCACCTGAGTTTAACAAAATGAGCTTCCTCTGCATGTGTGTCTGGTACCATCATCTCTTGGATTACTCAGTGCCAGAGTCATCAGTCAGTCACGTCTGTTGTTCCTCGGTTTCTCAGTACTTCTTTCAATAAGCTACTTGTTTCCACTGTAGCCTATAAATGTTAACTCTGTCATCTAATTTCCTGACTTTTCCTTTTACTCTGCTTCTTGGAGTAGAGGAATGTCGAACATAAATGTGCTGATCAGTTGTGAAACATCTCCAAATAGCTGGAACAAACACATGAATCAGCGAGAAAGAAATATGAAGAAAGCTATATTTCTTCGACTTTTCCTTAAATATTTTACCCCCTCTTTCTTCGGCTCCACTGTATCACACAGCAATGATGAGTGTTGCAAGGAAAACACTCAGTGTGATGTAAGAGTGGACATACGTGTGTGTCGTTTTATGGCTGCACTGTTTGTTCTTGTTTTGACTTGATGATGAGTGGAGGACTTTGATGTTCTTCTCCGCCAAGGCTGTTTCTCTTCTTGCCATCAGGCTCGCATCATGGCTACTGCTGAGTGATTAGATGCTCAAGTATTTTCCAACAAACACGGACAAAATCAAAAACAAGCTCAAGAGTCTGTTTGTCATTTTATAAACTTTGTGAACACTCATTTTCCACATTGCCTACGTCACAGAAATCTGGAAGCAATGACAGCTCAGGAAACAAATGCAAAGCTGAAGCTGTCGAATGCAATCGCTGGTTTAACCGGTTTAACCCAATGGCTCCCTCATTGTGTGTGTATGTTAAGAGGAAGGGGAAGATTTTCCGTTCGGTAAGAGTTTCAGTGAAGTGTGACTCGTTGGCCGTTATTAGGGTGGAGTCTCCTTGGGTTGTAAGTCGTTGTACGTGTGAGCAGGCTGGTGTTTCCTTCCAGTCTGAGCCTGTCAATGATGTGTGTGGCCGTTTGATGTGTGACCAGCTGGCTGTCCTTGGGGCTGTCCTCAGCCAAGTTGGCACAAAGAAGGGAAATCACCGCTCTCTTGTTCTCAATGCGCCTCCTCCATCATAAACCCACTGAATGCCGCAATGCTTGTTCCACAGCATCACTCCCGATAAGTGCTGGGTGTAACCGTTAAACCTGGGTTGGGTTTTGTTTTCCATAATGTATTTGTTCATGTTTACCTCTCTCGTCACCACTCGCAGTACCTGTTGCAGCTTAAATTAAAGTCGAAACCCACCGCAGAAGTCTAAAATAACCCTGTGCTTTTCTAAGTACTTAATACACCTCAGGTGTGTTGAGTTCTACAAAGTGTATCTGTGTAGTTTTGAGACTTCCGATCATGTTTCTGTCTTGTTCCATTTGCACCTTTTTAGGTCTGATGCTTATCTTCAGTGATAACGATGCTGGAGAAAGAGCCTTGTGTCTGTTGTGCGGTCACCAGGCTTTCATTTTTCCACAGTGCTACACTTGTGCCTTACTGCGCGTGTGTGTGTGTGTGTGTGTGTGTGTGTGTGTTGTGTGTGTGTGTGTGCGTGCAACTGTGTGAACCCTGACCTGCTATTAGGCTTGGCAGACACAGCCCCCTCCTGTCTGCGCTCACCACAGGGCCAGCCTGTTAAATGCTCAGATGAGCTTGTTCCTGTTCTCTGGCCAATCATGCAAAGACAAAGAGCCCAAAGAAACGTAAGGCTCCACTGTTACAAAACACACACACTTTAAAATTCACCAGCCACGTAGTGAAAGCCACGCAACAGCAGCAGCAGCAAATTGGACGTACTGCAGCGCATCAAGTGTTTTTATAGTCCAAACAGCCCCAAAACACAATCGCGCAGTGACATTTGTTTCAGGAAAAAAGTGCAGTGCTTTAAAGCAAATGTAACAGTTTTGTTTCACAGATGAGGGAGAATCCGAAACATGAACTTTTGTAAACATAGGTTTTTACCTTTTAATTCTGAAAGTGTCCTATTGAGCAAGATCTCATTGTGTTGAAAAAGAATCCTGCCGTTTCTTGAATGTATGCATCAGAAACCGTGAGACAGGTCGCTATGCAGGTAGTTGGGATCTTTAATGATTTTCCTAAGCCTTGCCTTGAAGCACATTATCACTGCAATAATAGCCATTTGCTTGTTGGTCTTTGTCAGTGGAAAAAGACTAAAGAGGGTCAGAAAGCGGCACAAGGCCCCTTGACTCCCTCCTGCTCCAGCATGCTGTTGCTGTAGCTGTTGGAGTAGCTGTGGGACACAAGCAATGCTGGAATAATCAATACAAGGGAAAACCCCAGGGGTAAGGTGTCATATGTGATCAGGAATGCAGCAAACTCAAACAATACTGGTTCCTTTGAACTTCAGCTTTTTGTGTAAAAAAAAACTAACACGAGAAGTTAGTACAGCCAGGCCTGGGCTGTTGGATATACAATGTTTTAGATGGCTGACAGTAAGCCTACCTGTCAGTTCTGCTGGCTAACTGTGTGTGTAAGAACTTAAGCTAAAAAAATAGCTGACTGTGTGTCTGAGTCTCTCCTTCTGCAGTGTTTGCATCAGACGTCTCCTCTCTCTTCTGACTTACAGCTCCTCAGAGGGAAAGAAAGGTACACAGGGGAGCCACAATTTTCAAGATATACGTTTGTAATTTACGGAAAGAAAAGCTCAACGGTTTAAGTGGAAGGAATTTTCCATCCTTCTCTTCCCCGTCTCTCCATCTCTTGCCTTTTATCATCTTTACTGTCTCCCAGGTTCTTATTTTAGTCTAAATTCTTCCATTATGGCATCATTTAATATCCTCCATGTCCTCACCTTGATACATTTGAATCCGCTTCTTCAAGGCTTTCTTTTTCCCCTTAGATATTTCTTTCAAACTCTCCTTTTCTTTGGCCTTCTTTCTTTCAGAACAAGAATAATGTGATGTTGAATCTTCTCTCACTTAGTCACAGTTCTTCTTTATCTTGCCCACTAACCTACTTTGATTATTAAATTAATCGTTATCCTTCTGACCTCCTTCAGTCAGGTATTGGCAGCTTATATTGCACTTAAATCAGATCAAAGAATTCTGAAGGTGTTGGATTTTAGGTGATTGCATCATCCTTTATACCGATAAAGCCTTAGCTCATATTTTACATACTTAAAGTTTGACAATAAGAGTGGAAATACTTTTAAAACCTGTATTTTACTATTCATCAGTCTCACCTTTATGAACTAGAAGATGAACTAACTGTGTTTGTGTGTGTGCCTCTGTTCAACTGTCATTAATGTAGCAGTACATGAGAGAACCTTTTTCAAATAATTGTTTTATTACAGGGCTTGATATAAAACAACCATGACTATACTTACTATAAATACACTGATAAATAACAACGAATGGCAGAGTGACAACATTGTGAACAATCGGCCTGAGCAGAATCACACCGCTTAAATTACCATTCACAAATTAAACCAAATATATTTACACACCATAGCCAGCTCAGCCATATGTACATTGGAAAAGCACAAGATCATTTTCTGGGGGGTTTTATAGAAACCCCAGAAGTCCAAAAGAAAAACCCAGAAAGGAGTAGGCCGAAGGTCGAGCATGTCCTGTTCCCTAACCGTTTGATCCACAGGGAGTCTAACTGGCGACACAACTTTACATTTTAGCATTTTTACATACATTTGTTAAACATCCCATTAAATCCAATCCCCTCTTGTATGGGTGACACTACTTTTCATTAAGTCATCATTAGCTGCTCAGAAGAAATCTCATCTCTCTAGTAAATTACCATTTCCCTTTTTATAAGATGCTGATTACCATCAAGATTGAGTAAAATAGGACATTTGAGAATAATACTTGATGGTCCTAGAAAGCTTGATGGACTATAACTTTCCAGACTGAAAGATGGAAGATGGAGCAGTGACTTAGGAAAGGCACTGGCATCAGTTTTCATTTCAAAGTCAACTTTGGAGCTAGTCATAGCAACACTTTTAGAGTCTTAATTCCCTGGCGTCTCTTCCTCCTTCGTATTTTACAAGGAGGGACACTGAGTTGCATTCAAAGGGAACTGAAGTGCTGTGTTTCAGTCAATCGGTCGGATCATAAGTCGGACTGACTTAAGGGAGTAGAACCCTCCTCCATAGTCTGCCCAGAAGATCCCATCCTGAAATTTGCTTCGGTAAACTCCCCCGCTGTACCACACGCCATTCAGGTTAGTCTGGCCACATGAATTGTACCACCAGCCACCCTTATGGAAATGGGCGCAATTACCTAATAGAGAGAGACACAACATGAAAAAAAAGATGAGCATAAAACCCTTTGATGTGTCACTTTACTAGCAGTTATTTAAAAAAAAACATTTGGAATTCAGCTTACTACTCCCCCTTACCTGTAAATGCATCCTTGTCGCGATCCAGCGTGGTGAACTGTTTGCCGTTGTGGCTGCTGAAGGAGTCCCCGGCGTTGCCCTGGTAGGTGCCGAGCCTCAGCCGATAACCCCCGCTCTCTGGCTCCAGGTGGAAGCTGCTGTACTCGGCGTACACCTTCTTCCCCGTCCAATCCTCCATCTCTATCATCAGCTTATAGTCGCCCTGCTTCCCCAGGTTGTAAATATTTTCCAGCCCAAGCCAGTGTTCACCATCTATGTTTCCAAAGCCTTTCTGTAGGGGAGAAGCACCAAAGCATGTTGTTTCTCATTCATTGTCAGTTGTGGTTTCATGTAAAAATGGCATTGCAACGTAGCGTAAACCAATAAAGTTCTGTATTAACACGAGTAAGTCGACACTGAGTGAGCCAAGTGGTGAAAGAACAGTTTTCTTTTTATTCTGTGGTTACAGAGCGCCTACCATGTCCAAAAAACATAAACAGTAAAGCTGTGTGAGGTTAATAAGACTTTCTAACAGGGTGCTGAGTTTAAAGGAGTCTGCAATCAAGTAAAATGAAATCAGATCTGCTTATTGTTGAGACGATAATGTGTTAAGGTTATGAACCGTGGTTCTCACTCAAGACAATTATTGAATGGCCGGGGCAATTAAGATTTGGCCGAAGCTGGATGGAGAGTTGACTAAAGCTAAATGCAGAAACACATTTATGTTCCTGATTTAAACAACATTTTAGTATTGATTTTTTGAACCAATTTTATGGCAGGAAAGAAAACTCTTGCCATTTCCATATTTTTTTAAGAGGAACCTTGGAGACTTGTCAGGCTGTGACGTATTTGTCTGTCCCCTGCTTTGTTAGTTCCTGTATCACATCTCAATCACAACATTTGAACCATAACAAGAAGAGGTTGAAGAGATCCTCCCCAGTGATGTTGAACTGTGTTTCCTTGTCAGCCTACTGTTTCTTATGTCTATGCAGATCCCTGGCTCTAGCTCTTGGCTGGGATTTCAGTGTTAGGGAATCCCCTGCTAAGCTGTTTATACTGATGGAGATAGTGCTTACTTAGTGGCCCCGATTTGAACTGCTAACAGTGGGTCGCTTAGGAAATGGAAAAAGAAAAGCTGTGAAATCAGTTCTTGCTCCTGCTTAAATATATTTATTCCAGCCATTTAAACCAGGAAGAGTCAACACTTAGGCGACACAATGTTATGATATCTCAAATCTCGTGGATGTCAGCCCTACCTTGTAGTTGTCCCAGTTCCGAAAGAAGTTTACGGAGCCATCTCTCCTCCTTTGCAGCACAGTCCATCCTCCATTGTCAAGGCCATGTTCACACCAGGCTTGTATTAACCGGTCACTGCCATCGGTCTTAAGCAGGTACATCCCACTGGTGGTATGGCCTGCCTGCCGCACCTGGAAACAGTCTTTGAACGGACCTGTGGACAGAAAGAAGGTTGAATACAGACACAATTTGACAACGTTTGTATTTAAGGGAATCCCTATTGTAAAATCACCATTTTCTCACAATCTATTGTTATAGGGCAACTTGCATTATCATTATATTCCAATTATTCCTCTGTTTCCTAAGTATTTGGGGATTAGTAGTTCATGATTCTTTGCTCAACTAGTAAAAAGACAGTTTTGAACTAATAACTTAAAATATTGTATAGGTTGTATATCTATATTCCTACTAAAATCCTCCATTGAAAGATTTTATTCAGTTTGAGCTCACTGAACAAATATACTGTACAGTTCCTTGAGTTGAACAAGATGTCTGGTTTTATTGCATATGCAAAACTCATCATCATCATCATCATCATCATCATCATCATCATCATCATCATCAAGTCTAGCAGTTCGAGACAGCAGACAAGAGGAAAAGGAAGCAAAAGTAAGGTTTGACTGGATGTATTGTGGCCACATTCTTTTCAAAATACCTTTTTCTATTACAAAGTTATACAAATAAACGTTAGTTACAAATGCACACAAACATACATGTGTACATTTTCCTTATTGAATGAATATTCACTTAGGTTTAGCCCTCAAATTAAGCAATATGGTAGCACTGCACCCAGAGCTGAAGCAGCTGAACCCCAACCCACCATATTTCCTCTGTTTTCCCCTGTGTGAATGTGTATTAAACCAGCATGAACACCGGCATTGTGTGGGGGCCTCCGGGGCCTAAGGGTCCATGGAAGATGATTTTCTCAGCTGAGTGTAGGAGCACATAGGGACCCAGTGTATTGCCCTAGCACAGATACCTAAAACTCCCCAGCACAAGCTTGTATTTTTCTTGTAATGATATGTCTTCATCAGACGTGTCAGTGAGGGGGTTCTCTGATGTATTCCCACTTTCTCTTTCTCCTTTCCTTTCACTTTCTTGTTAGGTTCTCCGAACAGAGCTATTACGGCTTGGGGTTAAAAATAAATCTGGTAAACAAACCATAATTGTTGAGAAAGGGCTTGCCTGGACCAAACTGTGGTCAGGTACTGTGTATTTTACAGTTAAAGTAAAACTCTATGGTCGAAAGCCTAATATTGGTATTTGGGGGGATGAACATTTCCCTTTTTTCATTTATGATTTAGATCCCTTGATTCCATTCAATCTCAGTCTTAAAAATGTAACAGAAAGGACAAGTATACATCCGTATCAGAAGGAATTGGATAAATATGTTGTATGGACACAAGATGTAGAAATATATATTTTTTTCCTAAAACGTTACACATGATGGATGATGTGTCAGCAAACAAATCCGATATGATCCTTCTCTGGCTTTCCGTTGCTTCTTTTGGTTGTAAATACATTAACGGGATCCAGATTGAAAGCTTTGTTTAAGTCATTGGTGCACTGATACTTCAGCTTCTCTGAAGACCTCCCTCTCAGTTAGAGACCATTTAAATTATTTATATCTCCCAGGGGGCTATTGCTCCATTGCTGTGGTTGTTTCCATGGTACCCAACCAACAACAAAGTACATGGACATTTATTTTTATTTTTAACCTAAAATATTTTGTGAGTGAACGTAGTGAATTTTAAATTGGAGATAATCTTGCTTCAAAGTAAGAATTTTTCAATCTCTGTGAGATCAAAGGTACAGCAGTCTCTCCTATCTGATTTGACCTTTTGCTGTCCGTCTGCAGTGTGCTCCGTTAGTCTAAACCTGGCTTCTTTTTATGTCTTGCATGGACTTACTGTAAATCTGACTAAATCCTATGAAGAAGCTTTATATTACTGTTCTCTGATGTATTTTTAATGCAGTTCAAAGAGGTCTTATCTGCATCCCACCAAGTACACATGCTCAGTACTGTACAGCCAATACAAACAGCCAAGTAGGAATCATGCCAAGGATTAGCCAATAGTGCCTCAGCGATACCAACTTCTGCCAAACATTACGTTCTTAATAGCACTTAGTAATTGTCCTAGTTAATCTCACACACAACTTACAAAGAACAATTGCCTTGTGTTCAGACAATTGTTTCTTTCCGTATCCCTTTCCAAGTTCAAATTGGTACTTACCATCAGAGGTAAGTGTTCCCTGTGGTGGTGGTGGGTCAATCCCAAAAGGACTTGCAGTAGGGGATTCCATGCGTGATCCTCTAGGAAAGGCCCGGTTGTTATGGTCCCTCTGTATCTCATTGGTGAAACGGCTGTTAACTGGTAGATGCTGCGGTACCACCTGTACCAGGGGGGGAACAACAGGCAGCTCACCGCGTCCCGCAGTCCTCATGCACTGCTCCTCCAGTGCAGAGATGAGAATGGACTGGTTGTTGACCACTCCTGCCATTGTTGCAAACCTGGACTCCAGCTCCTTATACCTTGAAGCCAGTCGCATCATTTCAGAGGTCACATTGAGGACGCGGTTTTCCAGCTGGGCCAGCTCCAGAGAGTTGTCTCTTTTCCTGATGATCTCATGTAGCAGCTGCATGTAGAGTTGGGTCACCCTAGAGTTCATGTTCCTGCTTTCCTTCCGCAGCAGCTTCATCTCATTTACCAAGTTACCATCCACATCCACCACCAGGTGCAGCGTCTCAATCTCAAGCCTCTGTTTATTAAGCACCTCCCGCACATCTGAAATGTCCATACGGGTCACTCGGTCCTTGTCTGGCTCTGGGCCTGTGGTGCTGGCACAGATTGGACCTTTTGACAGATGTGAAATACATAGGAGATTACCAGGAAGCAATTTGGAGTTTTTGAAAATCAAGGATTTGTTACATGAAATATATTGGGGAAAAACCAAAGGTATGTGACATAAAATAAGTTATCCTTTGAACCTGTGATTCTCTCCTCGGGCACAAGGAAGGTGTAGGAACACTTTTTGCCATCAGGATCGATGGGGGCTCTTTTACTCCTACGGAGAGTAGGCTCTTTGGTCCTGCGTGCATTAATGGAGCTCCTGCAGAAACCTTCCTCCCAGAGGGAGAGGCAGAGCAGGGCACACAGGCTCCACACCAGCCCCTGCATGCTTCTGGCTGGTTAGATGGATAGATGGACAGCTACTGGTGCTTCCTCCAAGTCCCGCCAGGCCTCCCTGCAAGAAAACAAGATCTTAAGAGTCAGGACCCTGAGCAGACAATTCTTCGTTTACAACATTTTACAAAAGGAATGTTAAAAGCAGGGGTGTTGGATGTATGCTGTCCCAGAGTCGAGGAACTAGCTGTCGGATGCTTTAGGATTTTAATGAAAAGGTATCTGACACTTTTTTTAAATATTCACAGACAATCAGTTATTCTTTGGAAAAGTGCTCACTCTGTGTTTATCCAGAGTTGTCAGCTCATTGTTTCACACATAGTTGTTTATGTTAAAGAACCAAAGAGAGAACACATTTGCCCACGGGACGAGGTCTGCTTTCTGTCTCTGGTCGTTCTCCGGCTGACAGACACCCACATTTTTTTGAGGTCCCGTTGGCTATCAAAGGCCCCGAACTTTAAGCTTCTGATTCATGTCCTCAAGTTCCAAGCATTTGGTTGAAAAGGCCTCTAAAAGGGATCAAGCCCTCCTTCCTGCATAGATATCTGACACAAATTGACCCCTTCTTCTGATTTGCAGCTTCCTGTGAGAGCAGTTAAATGTTCTAACTACTGAGCACCCACTGCTCCATACATTAACCCATCATTTATGGTAGGAGTTATTATTTGTGTTTCACAAAACACATAATTTGGCGTCGCTACAAGGGCAAGAGTCAATGCAAGGAAAACCGTTTGTGTAGAATTGTTTTCTAATCTGAAGGGTGACTGCCGGCACTCCCTCGCCTCCTATCCTTGCTGATGTTAGCTCTGTTTCTCCTCAGTGCACAGTGCTCCATTTAACACCCTGTCTTGGGCATGCAAAACACTCTTTAGTCCTCCTTATCCACTCTGTCACTCTTCACCCAATCTTTACTTGGTGCCACGTCATTAAGTCCTACCTCCACCCTGAAACGCAGGCCCTTTGTGTCCCATATGATGCCATTGTGGTTCTTTAGGAATTCTGGCAATTCTGTCACTTGGAACAATATCGAAAAGGGACAGAATTACAGCTCGTACTGGAAATCTCGCTGGTATGCATAAGCTTGTGTGTCCATCGGTATGATTAAATACCGTGCGTGCATGACTATCCAGAGACGTTATTCTTTTTCAGGACCATGTGTTTTTCCAGCAGCCGATGTGTCTGACAGCGTAACCAGGTACTGTATCCTTGCTGACCTCGGTGAGAGATGCTAATGACTTTAACAGCAGCGTTACCAGTATTGGTTCTCTCAACTACGTCTTCTCTTCCAGACTGGCTCTTTCTACTGTCGCTTGGAGCTCCATAAGTGTTTATATCCAGCATCATCCACATCGAGTATGAACTGGACAGGCAACATTACAGCTCATCCATCAGCTATCACCTCCTTCATCTATTTCTTGTTATACTTTTATTTTCCGTCTCCTCCACTCTGTTCTCTCTTTCCTGTCTTCTGGAGTCTGTTTTCGTCTTGGTAGGTGGTTCTGAGTACGAAGGGGCCTAGTCCCTTTCATGGAACCACAACATTTCAAAGACATTCCAGGGAACATGGAGAGGTCACCAGCGTGTCTTTAAGTTTACGGCGTTTTCTCAGAACAAGCATGCTTCTTTTTTCCACCCCATCAAACCAAAACTGAACCCTGTTGAAGTGCTTGGGGACTGGGAAAGCCTTCGAGTGGAAAATGTAAAGTGGTCACCTATGGGAATAAAGATTCATTCAAATGAATTGGCCTTCGCATACCTTGTTTGCAGTCAGTACGTTGTTTTTGCTGAGATTGGAAATGTTGATTTCCCTCTGCATCTCATAGCTTAAGGGTGATGCTTGCACAGATCTGTGCAGCTGCCCTACTTGACCAACTATATTGGGTTGTCAGAGTTGGAATGGGCCATTATTCTTCAGCACAAATACTAAAAGTCCACGCATGGCTGACGAGAAACCACTTAGATGTTTCTCAGCAGGCTGCACTTAAATTTGAAGGACCTGTCTGTTACTGAATCTCATTTAGGTTACAATAGAAGTACTTTTCAATTCCTGTATTTCTGTTTCTGTGCTTTTTTTTTATTACAAGTTAATCCAAGTAGAATGGATTTACTATATGCTTTGAATTATGCAAACCATGTTCTCTTTAAGCTATCATTTACTAACACTACATGTCTGTGGTGTGTGCCTTGGCATGAATAAGCAATCTTCCCTAACATTTTGTGACTCGCATGTTTATTTAGCTTGAAATGAATTGTAAGGTACTCGAGAAGCCTAACTCTTAAACAGAATCAAGAGGATCTATGAGCGCAGATACTACAGAGACAGAACAAGGGAAGGGGATGAGAAACGACAGTATTTAAGGCTGACACAAAGCACTCTGATTTAAAAAGAAAGCACAGACGACACTGGATTGAAAATGGAAGATACTTATAGTGATAGACAGTGTCATTTTCCACTTCCTGGCCAGGTAGGAATTTAAGGCAGCTTCTATCATAGATTGAAATACTCTTATCCCTCCTAAGCCTTGAAAGATTTGCACTCTTTCCTAAAATATTTTCCTCTTTCATATTTTTGTCCTCTTTGTTTACTTTCCCTTCGCTTTCGAATACTTTCCTTTTTCTTTGCTTTTTCTGTTTTGTGTCCTCTATTCTCTCTCCAGGTCTTTTTGTTACAGCCAAATCACTTCAGCAGCAGGCTGAACATACATTTGAAAAGTCACAGGCTGTAAAAAGTAGAGCAAGTAATGGATATTTAAACGGATTATCTCTTCAATTTGAGTAGGATTTATTACATTTCTTGTTTTCTCAGCCCTACTGACAAACAGCTGTTAAATTCTGTAACATCCATGTGAAACGTGGAATAAAAGACTTGCACTGGGCCCTTTACTTTGCCTATATTTTGTCATCAGTATGAGCTTCCCAAGTGCACTGCTGGGTCCTCACCACACTAATAGTTATAAATAGCCTGCAGACATATAACAGTGTCTTTTTAATTGTTCTAATTTCCCTCTGTCTCTCTCTCTCTGTCTGTCTTGGCTATGGTTTAAATCATCGTCATGGCTGTGGCACAGTTTAAGAAAAGGCTGTGTTTATTTGTGGCATACTTTTGCCCTTTTTTTACACTCGATAAAGCCCACAACTATTTCTTAATGGGTTTGTCTTGCTTAAATTATGTTCACCCCAATCTCACACTGGAAGTGTGCATATAGTGAGGACACTATATTTTGTGTGTGGATGTTTTCACTTTAATGATCATTAGCTTTGCCGCCCCAAGTTATTTTCTTCTGCATTTCGTCGGAGAGGAAATGAGCAGAGAAGTCATTAAGCTGGACGTCTGCTTACATTACTGCTGGATGGAAGAAATGTGTTTTGCCACTTTGGTTAAGACAGCCATATGTCTCACTGGTGGCTTCAGGTTACTCCGTATGAAGTGCACAAAGTGTGAGCCAGAGCAAACTGCCTAATTAACTAAATGATGAACAACCTTTATAAACTGCTTCTATGGGAAATTGGCTCAATGCAGGTTTGTGCTGTATGTCACTGTTTTTACTATACTTATACATACAGTACTTATAACATGACCATACAGGCACATTTAGATCTCTCTTAAGCAGTTTAAGCAAAAAAAAGATCAATATAACATTGAAGAAGGTAGGACTGCTGCCGAACTGTTGTGTGAATTCGTATTAGCTAGGTATACCTAATACACTGGCACAGTTTATATATGTACAATATAATTACAGTCGTAAGAAAAGAAAAGTCAGAAAATCCAATGCCATATTTTGTCTTTCTTGATGTTTTGAACTGGCATAAAATGAACACAATCGGGTAGGATATGTTGTGATGATGTGCCATTATATATTGTGCACTGGAGCGTTCATGCATGTTTCAGGTGAGAAGCATGAACCAAAGCCCAAAAGAGTGTCACATTTATATTCAGGCTGTCATCATACCAGAAGTTCTGTTTGACTGTTGCGTGGGTTTCAAAGCTCCCGGTCTCCTGCAGTTTTCACCAGTCTCTTGCTGGAGACAAATTTTTTATATTTTTATAGCCGATGTATTTTCCAGCCTCAAAATCCCTAGCTTCCACTCCGACATCTGGCCCTCAGACTTTCCCACATAATGTCCAAAATGCCCTAAAACACATAAAACATCACTGGTCAGAAGAAAGAAAGAAAAGTAAAAACAATCCGGGGGGGGGAGTGAAAGAAAAGAGTTAAATAAACTGCAGCACCGCTTTACATTACAACATGGAGTGCAGCCAGAGCCTTTTATCCACACATGATGTCACCGGCGGCCACTGTTTTAGAGTTTCATGACCATTCATATTATTTTTCCCTCAGAAGCACAAAGTGACTCCTTGTTTTGTGCTTGCTAAAACAATTGGTTACAGAGCCGCGGGTGGGAAAAAGAAGAAAATCTGACAGCTGACAAACCATCTGACTAATTTGTAATAAAGGACAGATTAAAAGGAGAGCAAAGAAATAGCTACATGAGGTTATTGAGGACAGAGGCTTTGAGCACAGCATGAGTGTGGAAGTAGTTGAAGTACTGACATTATGAAACAATTAAAGAGAACAACACTACACTCTTAAAAGCAGCTCTAACAAAAACAAGGAAAAGTCATAAAATCCTCATCAGCAAAATAAGCTAAGTGTGATTAAATCCTGCTACTACGGTGGAATAGGAAATATATATAAACATTGCATGTTGGAAATATTAATGGGGAAAGGTGGATACAAAAATATAATGGGATTTTCTCTGCGTTTGATAACTTGAACTAGTATTTGAGACTGGGGCTCTTGGGTAGATTTAAACAATGAAAAATGAGGTGGAAAAACAAAGATGTTTTGTAAGACTAATTGTTTTGACTTAAAAAGACATTAGCCTGTGGTTAGAGCAAACCAACCCAATAAAATAAAGAAGTAGTTTCTGCCTCCTGCTTTCTAGCTGCGGAGTTGTCTTTCTTCATGATGCTGTATTATAGTGGGGAGACCCCTGAGGCCCCACGGCCCCCATCTGTTTTCTTTCCTCTGTAGTGAAACTCTAAACATGTGGGCTGATATTGAGGGTCAGAGGTCTATATGCAGGATTAGGGTGCAGCTCCACCCTTCCTCTGCCTCAACCCCCCCCACCCGTCCGCTCCACAACCCCCTGCAATCAATCGCTCTTTGTGAAACACGGGTTCCCCCTCTTCCTCAGCACAAACATAAATGCACAAACACACACCTCTTATAATCGCGCGATCCAGAGTTCATATAAGGCCGCCTTTCTCTGTCATACTTTGTCAAGATAAGGGCTCTCCGACACCCTCCTCCATCCCTCCGTGACATCCTCTCACCTCACCCCATCGCAGAACAAACACAGCCTGTCCATCAACACAAACACAACTCTCATTGTGCACAAACTCACAATAATATGTGCAGGCGAAATCTTAATTTGTGCCTAAAATCTGCCACAGTTTACCGCAGTAATGTATTGCACAGGCTAATAGATTAGCTCTGGTGGCTTTTCTCTGATTGAATTGTACTCGTGAAGGGACACTTGGCTTCAAACAAACACGCTGCGGCTAATGTTTCACGCATCGGAAAAGAGCTGGAGGGTCAGGGCAGAGAGGAGAGCCGGGAGGAGGGACTATTAACATTTTACAGCATTTATACAAATGTTTGTTTGCCTGGATGATGAATATTTTCAGATTTAGGAGATCACTCATAACCATTCAGACTCTTTCTTTATTTTTTTTCTGCCCTAAGTGGCACCTCACCTTAAGCTCATACCTCTGACTGCACATGCTTTGTATTAGTTGAATTGGCTAAGAAGAACACATAAATTCAAACAAATACACGCTCATTGCCCACTGGCTCTACTTAGTTACATACCTCCACTTCTCTTGAGTGTTTGTCCTGACGTCCAGCCTGACCTCTTCCTCCCTACGGTGACCTGTCTGTTCAACTGTGTCCAAGCTCTCATTAGGGAGATCCCAATTAAGCTTCACAGTGCAGCTACAGACTTGTCTTTCTTTGAATGTTTGCTACAGCCTTGGCTCATTTTTCTTTACCAAATCCACCAGCGCTACGGGCAGCACTGTGGTGTATGATGTAGGTTTGAGTTTTAAGAGGTCGACTGTGTCTGGCTTCTTTTGCTGTGGTTGGTTTAACTGCATGTGGTCAGCAGTGTTTTCAGACAAGCCCATGTCTGTATCCAGAGACTGTGTTATCTGTGTCTGCTTCTATATGTGTTCTACTGATAAGATCGTCTGAGGCTGCCTCAGGTCACATAGTGAGATACGATTGGCCCATCACCTAAAAAACATAAAATGACTGTTGCTGGCTGATTGAGCTATCAATCTCCTGCTGCGTGTGTGACGGGACAGCCGGGGGAGGGCAGCGGTTAGTGGGCTCCGACAGCTGACCCACACACTACCTGACCCCTATTTATTGCCATGTCCTGGGAGTTTTAAAACGTAAAATAGGAAGGACATCAAACAGAAAGTCTGATGTGATTTATAGCCACGGTTGAGGGTTAAGAGAATGGTTAGTTTTATGTTTGAGTTGGTTGTAATGGCCCATTTAAAGCTTTCTCCCAGACTCTGTCCCTCACGCAGGTGAACCAGAGGGCCAAGCTTTGACCCTCCAGCACAGAATGTTCTGGATATTTCTCAAACAGCTGCTCCCTCTTTTCTTTATCTTTTCAGTTTTTCTTTTCCAGGCTGAGTTATTATAGGTATTGCTATTCTGATTTATTACTGTAAGGGAAAAGCCAGCAAGCTCATGAAATGTTTTCTTAGCCTTTTGCCATCTCTCATTTAATACCTTTTTCTCCAAGCTGTGTGTGTGTGTGTGTGTGTGTGTGTGTGTGTCCTCTCGCTCGTTTACAGCATTCACAGATGTGGTTTTGTAGCGAACAGAATATTTTCCACGGATCCCACCAACAGGCCGTGAATGTAAGTGAAAACATTTGAAGATAATTGTGAGTTGCTGATATGGAAGTGCTCCAGATTGATGCTATTAAGGTTCAAAGCTTTTGAGATCATGGCATTTCAATGGCTGTCTCTTATGTCCATGGGGTGTATGAGATAGAGGATGTGGTCAGGGTTGGATTACATTGTATCATCACTTGCACCCCCCCCACCCCTTCAACAGACTTCTCAAAGAAACATCTTGATAACTTTTAAGGAAACAGCACTTAGTTTTCTGTGCATCTCAGTGATCTCCCGACCCCCAGGCGAGGGGAAGCATGTGCTGAGAGATATGTCATCACCTCATTAGGCGTAACATTATTGATCTAACCCTGATTCCACCAGGCTGACTCGCCTCCATCCCTACACCCCACCAGTAGACCGGCTCAGATAGTGCTGTATTAGGAAACCAAAAGCCGAGAAAAAATAAACAAGCCTGGCTCCAGAGCTCAAATCTCGCCATCAGATCGGTCGCACTCGTGTGTTTTGCTGGAATGCCCTACTTTCATTTCTCTGTACTTTGTTCCCCTTTAGCTTTCTGATATTGGTCAGATCCGGCATTTTGTAAATTTGAGTTGCATTAGAACACCTCTACTTGTTCCAAAGGAAAGCAGTGACAATGACAACATCATTTTCAATATTGAAGGCTTTTTGTTTACATTACTATTTTCTACACAATGGAAACTCTAAAAGCACCGTACTTAACAAATCGGTTCCTGTATTTTGCCTCCACAAATAACGTTCTCGTGCCTTTTTAACATCCGATACTTCTCATAAGCTACAGGTCACATGTGTTGAATTAATTAAAAATGATGATGATTTCAGCATGCTGTACACACAGTATATTGCAGGCCTCAGAGTCTAGAGAAAAGCCAAAGAAGCGTTGCTAAATGTTTTTGTCTGCAGCCGGAGCCTCCAGTCACGAAACGTCCTAACCTCTCCAACCTCTCAGCCAGAGCTCTCGCAGCTGCCCAGTCACACACACATACTGTCATGCTGACACACACACGCACATACTCCAAAACAAACTTGAAACAGAATTAACAGAGGCAACATTTACCTTGTTTTGTTACCAGCAGTGGGGGTGTGTTTCCTTCAGTTATAGTTTCACGTGTGTATTGTTTTGTGTCTTCACCGAGCTGCAGTGTTTAGGACTCATCTCTCTGTCTCTTTATCCCAGTCCTCTGAGTCGCTCCTCCTGTCCTGCAGCATGAAATCACAATATGAAAGCTTTTTTCTTTTAGCTAAGGCCCTACTTCCGAAAGATGCGCTCCTCTCTGTGGACTCAGCTGTCCTGGGGCCCGGGCTGGGGCATGGTTCAATAGCCGGCCACTTCCATAGACTGAGCCTTGACGACTGATGCCTTGAGTTTTTCACAAAGGATGGGGGAGACCAGTAGAGGGAGGGGAAGAAGGAAGAGAGGGGAGGAGAAGGGGGATGTGGGAGTTTTGAGATTGCCTTTTTTCTTCCCCTCTCAATTTTTTTTGTGGCCAAGCCCACCTCTGATGTCACTCTGATGGAAAAAAGAGAATAACAGAGCTGCCTCATTAAGTTGCCATCCTTAACAATAACCGTCTTGGTTCTAATATAGAAAAAAAAGTGTGAGTGAAAGGAAATGAGAGCAGCTTGAAGTGTTTGTGCTGAGTGTGGGGCACAGGTAAACTGCTTTGACCGTTTTTCTTTAATGACAACCCACATTCCCCTCTTTCTCCTTGCTTTTCCCTTTCTGAGTGGGAAGAGCGGATCGTAATGCTGCCGAGGTTTTTGAGCCACTTCCTGTATGGCTCTTATGAGAGCAGGAGAAAAAGGAAGGCAGATAAAGACAACTTGTTATTGGAGCAAAATCCTTGCTCCGGGTGCAGTTAAGTGTGTCTGGTCCTTATCAGTGCTGCCATTTACTTTAATGTGTTCAGCTTAGTGAGACATGGACACACATTTGAAAGATCTTGTAGGTTACTTGCTTAAAAAAGCAGATAGAGGAGGACGTTTTCTTTCACATTGTGATCACATTTCGCACATCTTCCCTTTTTAGGTTTCTAATTCCATTTTTGTACACGATTTACCACATGTGAACACACCTTAACAACTGGTCCTCTGAGCACGCAGCTGTGTGTGTGTTCCAGTCAGTATGGATTTGTGCATGACTAACTGCTGTTACCCTTGACATGCTCTCAAAAGTGCAGCTCCAGTGGCTAAGCCTTCAGGATTCCTCTTCTTCTCCACATCTCTCACTTCCCCCTTTACAGCTATGTCTCTGAAACTCTTGTAAACGGCTTCTTCTGCTCTCAAATTCTCATTCTCTCTTTGATTCTAATCAGGTGGTGTTGTGTTTGAGTGTGCGTGGTATCCTGAAGACAAGCGTTGGCCCTTTATATACTGCGTCTGCAGTTCTGTTGTTGATTATTTTTACATCTGTGTTTAGGCTCTGCGTTTACAATGTTGTAAATGCCTGTGTATGTGCGCACATCTGTGAGTTTAACACCACTTTCCAAGGGAGAGGGAGTGTTGGTGTTGTGTAGTCTACTGCGAGATAACTCTTCTTACATCTGCAGTCAATCTCAATGGTGGTGTGTGAAAGAAACATTTAGCATGAGAGAGAGAGAGGAGGAAAATAGCACCATCAGTTCACTTCTGAAGCTTGTTAATCTCTGCTTTCACAGAGCGTTTGGAAGGCGCTCCTGGGTTTGTCTCTCAATGTTAATATTTATGTAATGAGAGGCTAAGAATCTCAGCTCTGCTACAAGTCTGCCAAAAAGAGGCAAGAAGAAAGGGAAGAGGGGAAAGAGGGGAAAGAGGGATGGTCATGAGTTGGAAAGGCTGAAGAGAAGATCAATCATCCACTCAAGGTAATACTTTAGATCCATGGAGAACAAAAAAATCCATGCAAAAAGAAAAGCTGTGAAGAGTTCTTGTGAGTTTTCAAATAAGCAATCTGTGCTTACCAGCTGGTGTTCATTCCTAGAAATCCACAGCTGCAAGGCATCATGACTCCAGGAAAATGTGTCCCCGGTGTCCATCCTTGTTTGTGTTTGTGTTTACTTTGTAATGAGCCAGGGTTTCTGTGTTCAGGGAGGAAAATCCTTGTCTCCCAATGGTGTTTCAAATAACACCCTTAACAGATGGACGCTGTCCTCATTTGGCTTGCACAGGGGCACTTGACTCTCCGAAATGTGAGAGGAAATGTGAGGAAAGCTGTGTGTTTCTCCTGGTTTGATTTAACATCTAGCATCTTTTTCTGCTGCTTCATTTCAGGGATGTACCTGTCCGATCTGACATATGTAGACTCAGCCTATCCCTCCACGGGAAGCATACTGGAGAACGAACAGAGATCAAACCTGATGAACAACATCCTCAGAATCCTATCGGACCTGCAGAGATCCGTTACCTACGGTAGGTTTTACACCGCCACGATCACTGGATGGTAATGTGCAAAAACTAGAGAGCCCAGGTTTAGTGTGACAGTTCAACCATGAATCAAATAATTTTTTCTCTGATCCAAAGTAATATTTATAAATCTAGATTGTTTAGTCCGAGTTGCTGAGTGTTTGGTATATCCAGTGTAGAGGTTTGGCCTTTTCTTGATTATAATTGAACTTGATTGCGCTCAGCTTGAGGTTCTCAAAGGGCTAAAATAACAGCAATGTGTCTTTCTAGAAATCATGACCCTGTTAGTCGTGAACAATCCACTGACTTTTTGTAAAAATGTTCATGTAGGAAGTATTTTCTTTCTACAGGACTATACACCCTGACCAATTGTACCCCTCAAACTTTTGTTTTATGTGTTAGTAGAATAGTAAACATTCAAGTGTTATTACATGATTATAAAGGGAAAATAAATACTGTTGGTAAAAGTTAGCAGTGCTCAGGATACAGGGATAGTTTGAAGTAAAACTCTGTAATTATTTATACACTTTTACATCATTAATACATCATGAAAACATTCTGTATATGTATTATAATGTGTTTCCATTTCCTCTCCTCTTCCAGATGTACAACTGTTGACTCATGTACAGAAGTATCTGAACTCAGTCAGGTACATCGAAGAGCTGCAGAAGTTTGTAGAAGACGACAATTACAAGTAAGATCTCAGATGGACCACGCTGCTGCCCATGAATCTCTAATTTGCCGTTTGCTGTCTTTCCCTCTTATCTCCGTAATCAATGAGGATGAATTCACTTTAATGGTTTTATCAATGTTTCTTGTCTAGGTTGTCACAAAAGATTGAGCCTGGCACCAGCACACCACGAGCAAATGCCACCAAAGAGGATATTGTCGGTAAGTTTCTCGTAAATAAAGAATCAAACCAGTTGATCCTCTCTTTTCTCTCTTTTCGTCACGGTAAATAAACTTGTGCTTCCCTCCCTCTTCTAGCTACAGGTCATGAAGCGTCAGCATCTCCTCTCTGCGGCCGTAAATGTACGATAGCAGCTGAAGGAACCAAAGTCCCAGCCACGCCGCCCTCCCCCAGGAACCTCCTGCCCTACGGACACAGGAAGTGCCACAGCCTGGGCTACAAGTCAGTTTTTATTTGAAGTTATTTTTAGGTTAAAAAAACTGAAGTCATAATGCATGAATCCTATAGTAGATCATAACGAAAGATGATGCCCTGTGAACTACACAGATCCTACAAAAACAAGTTGTAAAGCATTAATATTTACTTCTTCCTATTTTCTTCCGTGTTCTCTACCCACATAGTTTTATCCATAAGATGAATACAGTAGAGTTTAAAAGTGCTACGTTCCCCAACGCTGGGTCTCGCCACCTGTTGGACGATAGTGTGATGGAGAGCCACAGTCCCACCAGAGTACATGCAGAGAGCTCAACTCTGTCCAGTGGTATTTCACTTGGTAAGACAAACACGTATAAACCTTTTACCATGTTGCTCAGTTTATATGTTCTGTGACATGTTGCATCATTTTTGTGAATGATTTGTATCTGCACACAGGGAGCAGTGAGGGCTCTGAGCTCAGTGAAGAGGTTTCTTGGCCGGCTTTTGAGAGGTAAGGTTACAACGTCTGTGTGTGCAGTGTTTTTTCATCACATCCACATGTTGGTCATAAAATACGCCCATCCCTGATGTGATTGTACAATTTTCCTTGCTCTGCCCTCAAGACACAGCTATGCAAAACGATCGTCAATAAAAACTTGCCGCGTGCTGCCTCGCTTTCAGCCTTGCAGCCAGGGCTTTCATGCCTCATCCCTCCACCGCTGCTCTCAGATGCTTCTGCAGCAGCCTGAAAGTTTTAAAAACTAAACGATTCAATCCTCTAAACAATAACTCTGTGCCAAATGTCTGGAGCCACACTCGCTATTTGAAGAATGATCTGGCTCTGAAAATCATCTGAACCGTTTTTTCCAAATAAACATTTCTGAAAACTGTTGAATAAGCCTGTAAACACATATTCATCAATATCTCCTCTAACCAAATGACCGCCCCTCCATCCAGCCCTAACCCATTCAATCAAGGCAAAAAACAACAAGAGACCCTCATAGCCCTAACAGTGTCCCGTGCCCCCTATTCTATCCTGTCTTATCCTATTCTGAACAGGACTCGGTTCTATCACTCTTTGGGCCCAGTGACCCGTGTGGCCCGCATCACCTACAGAGGAGTCCTGAGGCCCAGCAGGTACACACATCCCGACCTGAACCAACCTGAGCTCAACCAAAGCCTCTCTTATCTTCACTTCCCGGCCCTCAGCCCCTGCTAGGGGCCGCTGTTTGCTGGTGCTTAGAGTGTGTGTAGTGCTGGGAGAATCTAGTGGTGGGACACGTGTGAGTGAGTTGGTGAAATCATGAATCAGGTGGAGGGCCAAGGATCTGTGCGGGTCATGATTTTACATCTTCTTGCTGCTTACCATCAATCTATAATCCATCTTTTGATTTCTTACATTTCTTGCACGTCTGCCACACACACACACACACACACACACACACACACACACACACACACACACACACACACACACACACACACACACACTGAGAGCTTATGGTCAACCTGGACTTCTTCTTGTGTTAAGTTTACAAGATATTTCACAGCCTGGAGCTCAAAATGAGTTTCCACACGGAGCTCCATGTGTTACTGGACACAAACCATGACATCCTCATTCACCAGAGAGACAGGAACAGACTCTTCAGGATTATTAAAGCCAATTCTCATGGACGTCGCATATAAAAGTGTCCCATGTGGTTAGAGATGGGTCTCCCTCTGCCTCTGTTTCTATTTCCACCAGGCTTCACTGGGCTTCCTGCTCTGATCCTCCAGACGGACACAATCTGCACACCACCTTGCCTTCCTCTGCTCCTCTCTCTGCTCATAGCGTTAAGATTTATAGCTGTGAAATTCAGTTTTATGGAAACAACACAAAACAGTTGATGTAGGTTTAAAAATGTACTTTCATGAAGCAGAGTTTAAGGTGGCTTTGCAGATTGTGTCTGCCTTTACTAGTAATTCATCTCTGATTTTGATTCAGTGTGAGTGCGTGCATGAAAACATGCATGTAGTATTTTGTGTGCCTGTGTGTGTAGCTTGTAACGTGTCTTTGTTCTGTTGTAGCTCAGCGGAGTCAGAGGAACTTGCTGTTCACCTTTACCCCGGAGCAGTCACAGTGCAGGGGGTGTTGAGACGGAAGACTGTGCTCAAGGAGGGCAAGAAACCAACAGTGAGATCCCACACACACGTTCATACATGCATGTAGTGGCCAAAATCCCCAAAAGTTTGTCTTGTAACCTTCACCTCAAAAGTTATTGTTCTTGGCCACATATAGAGCTTGGGCCTCGGAAGCAGTGTCAGACTCGCAGTACACAATCCACTGGACGTTTCGGTTGCTTTTCAAGGTTTATTTCCAGTAAAACATAAACAAAATACGAAAACAATATTTATCATAAACTTAAACAGCAGATCCTAATAATCTGTATTTGACTAAGCATAAGGTTGCGTCTGCGTGTCAATGACGGTATTGCTGCTGCCTGCTGCTCTCCCGTCACACACCGCACCTCCAACTTAAAGCTTTAGCCCCGCCCCCTTCACCTGAGCAAAGCACACCTCTTACTGAAACAGAAAAATGCATTAATAAAGGTTCCAAATAAATCAAAAACAAAATAAACTTAAATGCGGCTCCTACAATCTGAACAACAAAGTGGTCAAAAATCATTTCATTCATTTTTTGGAAACATTTTCATGATCGCTTTTTTCGTATTACATTTTCATTTATTATCCTTTCCATTCAGTCAGTCATTAAGTGCTATTTAAAATGTTAATTTACTACATATCCAAACAAACAGACAAATTTCGCAATGTTAATCTAACAGGGTTTTGATAGATAACATAACTCTTTTTCTTCTCTGAATTTTTTGTATTTATTTTGTGAACTCTAATCAATATTAATCGAACTATTGTTCGTTTATACATTTTAAGAATGGCGTTTATCTTTTTTGAGAATTAGTTCTTATTTTATTTGTATTTATTTGGGTCTACAACATATGATACAAATGTTTGTGTCAGTAAATGTGTACTAATTAAGAGGCGGGGGTGTGTGTGGAAATAACGGGGACAGAGCTGGCTGCTGTCAGACGATCAGCTGTGGAGCGTCATCACAAACGGACGTCGCTTCACGTGACGCTCCGGAGCCCGGAAAGAGTGAAGCCAATTACTAAGGCGGCAAGGTAGTGGAACGAAGCAAGGGACCACCTGATCAAGGGAAGGGTTGTTCCCCTCGTGCCTCCCTACGTTCCTTTGGTGCCTCTTCGTCCTTTATCAAATCTTCGTTACCC
>NW_011338806.1:17788-34441 GCF_000735185.1 Notothenia coriiceps | reverse complement strand
CAATTTCGGCTGGCCGGTTATAGTTAGAAAGGATCCGTCTTGTGTAAATCTGACGTCACCTTCTCGTTGTAACTCTCGTTGGAGCGGCTCGGAAACACATCTACAGCAGTAACAAGCAACATACACATTAATGCAGCAGCAATATTAATAGAGAAACATCAGACATAATAGTGAAACACTGAAAGGGGACATTTTATTGCACCAGGAGCTATCTTGGGACTTTTACTGTGACAACGTTGACTTGCCTGTGAATAAAAAATAAACAGTAGTGTTGGTGATCTACAGTGTTGTCATTCTTCTTTGAACAGCAAGACCGCTAACACCCTATTTCAACAATCACACTCCCTGTAATTGACATAATTAATAGATAGTTTAGCTTCTCACCATCATTTGCTGTGGCCCACTGATCAGAGCCCTGGGGCCTTTCTCACTTCGGTTAAATGGATTCCTTGCGTCCATCACTTGCTTCGTTTCCCTGTGACTAGTCCCTCCCACAAGGGAAGCACGGAGGGATGCAAGGAAACCACGAGAAGCAGGGAAATTAGTTTTAAGAGCAATGGGACGTCCTTTCCTCCGAAGTGTCACNGTAAAACAAGTGACATTTGACCTTTTTAGAGAGATTTAGAAAAGAATCCACTTCTTTTTACCCGCTAGAGCCAAAAGAATCCAGGGGAAGTTCCTCAAAATTTGAGGAACTTCCCCTGGATTCTTTTGGCTCTAGCGGGTAAAAAGAAGTGGATTCTTTTCTAAATCTCTCTAAAAAGGTCAAATGTCACTTGTTTTACATCAATCTTGATACAGGGTACTTATTATATGTTTTAGTTTGGATTCCTAAAGCTTTCAGTCTAGCTTACCATCCTATAAGGGTGGTTTTCACTATAGGGAATGGTTTATTTTTGGACGGACACTATCATTTAATTTGTTTTACTATGTTCAATCTGAATTTACTTTAAAATAAGAACATATATATTGATTCTGACTTTTCTACATCCAACTCACAGGTTTATCATTACTTTGAGAAAAAAGTGTATTAATGTTCCTCTTTGAGAAGAGAAGACATGGTCCTTTGAGAAGGGAAGTTCATGTTCCAGCCTGAGAGCTGAAAACAGGTTAAGGTCTTCAAAGACATCCTCTCAAACACAGACAGTGGCCGAATCTCCGTGTTAGTGTTATTAGATCTCAGTGCTGCGTTTGACACTTTGTTGATGTCAACCCCTGGTCTCAAGCTGTGTGCGTCACTCTTTAGTGTCCCCTGGTCTCCAGCTGTGTGCGTCACTCTTTAGTGTCCCCTGGTCTCCAGCTGTGTGCGTCACTCTTTAGTTTCCCCTGGTCTCCCAGCTGTGTGCGTCACTGTTTAGTGTCCCCTGGTCTCCAGCTGTGTGCGTCACTCTTTAGTGTCCCCTGGTCTCCAGCTGTGTGCGTCACTCTTTAGTGTCCCCTGGTCTCCCAGCTGTGTGCGTCACTCTTTAGTGTCCCCTGGTCTCCATCTGTGTGGTGTCCCAGCTGTGTGCGTCACTCTTTAATGTCCCCTGGTCTCCATCTGTGTGGTGTCCCAGCTGTGTGCGTCACTCTTTAGTGTCCCCTGGTCTCCCAGCTGTGTGCGTCACTCTTTAGTGTCCCCTGGTCTCCCAGCTGTGTGCGTCACTCTTTAGTGTCCCCCGGTCTCCCAGCTGTGTGCGTCACTCTTTAGTGTCCCCTGGTCTCCGTTGTGTTTTGAGCTTCCTCAGTGTTTTGTATTTGCAGCGTTTGGTTCCTGCAGCTTTTAGTAAACGCTGCGCATGTCTCCTCAAGTTGCTGAATGTTTTCTAAATGCTGCACGTGATGTTAAGTTGCTGGAGATGTTTCTTCATGTGGACTGCACACTGCTAAAGCAGCCTCCCTCTCCTCTGTCATCATCCTTCTGAACCTGTCTGCTGCATTCGACACGGTGAACCNTGCTTTGTTGTTGAGAGAGATCCACGCACACACAAACAACACAGTACCGGAGGGGAGAGAGAGAGAGCAAGCGAAGGGGGGGGTTGATAGAAGTAATACGGTTTTCCTGATAAAGGCTGTGGGAGAGTATGTGCTGCAGGAGTGGATGCACAACGCACCCAGGAACGAACGCTAGCTCCGGGCCTTTTACTGTGACTCGCGATGTCCTGACTGGGCTGGTATTTGGTTGCAACCTGCACAAATACTGCAGCCATGACTTACCATAATGGTGAACAAGCGAAGGTGGTAAAAACTACCGAAAAAACCAGCTCCTTAACAACAACAAACCGCTGCTACTCACACGCAACTCCGACGGTGATACCCGCGGTCAGAGAGCGGAGATGTGTCCCCTGCGTGATGTAATATGCACGCGTTTGACGTATGACCTTAAAAAAAAACCGCTTTTTAAGAGCAGAGCTCGAAAATTGCTCCTTTCCCTCTGAATTCCTGCCCTTATGCTCGTAAAACATATCAAATCCTGCGCATTCACTTTTTTAATGTTTATATTTCAGCAAGTTTAAGGCATTTAATGTAGAAAAAATGCTGCTCTCCCGTCACACACCGCACCTCCAACTTAAAGCCTTAGCCCCGCCCCCTTCACCTGAGCAAAGCACACCTCTTACTGAAACAGAAAAATGCATTAATAAAGGTTCCAAATAAATCAAAAACAAAATAAACTTAAATGCGGCTCCTACAATGCATATACACATGTGTGCTGTGAATACTATACCTACGCACCTACTACACAGGAGCAGATGGGCAGGAGTAGCTGTCTGCAGATAGGACCTCAGAGACTCTTTAACCTGCACAACATCTCTGCTTCTGCTCCTCACACACTCTGTACTGCTCCCTCTCTTTGAGCGTGCTGAATCTTACACCACTGATTCTGTTTGCTTTGTGTCTCATAAGCCATTTTTATATTTGCACTGAGATTATCCTATTCTGTTTTGACTGGAATCAAATCTGTAGCTCTTAACGCTGTTGAAACAACTTAAAACTGTCAAACGTATAGTTGATGATTTACGGCTCATTTCATGATGTCTACATTTCAAATCTGGCTCTGGATTCGGGGAGTATTCCTTTGCAGGTTCAATAAGTCGCTTTTTTATTTTTCAAATGCTTTCCCCTCATATCATAACTCCCCCCTATATTATTTTTGTAATAGCTTTTAAAGCTTTCAGTGTTTATGGAACAAGGTTTACTTTTGCACACTTATTCTCCGGTCATCCAACTAAGCATAGGCAATAAATAATGCTAGTTCCCTAAACCCCAATCTTCCACAGTGATAATTTACTGCCTTTTCCGATGTCATCTTTTTTTCAGTCCCGGTAAAAGTTTTGTGAGGAAGTGATTCAGCACAGAACCATATTGAAATTCCCCAAAATAACATACAATACAGTTTAGTCTTTATAAGAATCTGATAGCACATTCAGTCCATACTGTTTACATTTCATTGACTGACTTCACGTCCCTTTTGTACCTCCAGGTGGCGTCATGGACCAAATACTGGGTCGCTCTCTGTGGGACCCAGCTCTACTACTACACTGCCAAGTCCCTGAAGGCCACAGAAAGAAAACATGTAAGTGTTCACACTAGAGCTGCAACGATTAGATGAATTGCATGACAGTGTGACTTTTCCTGAAAAAAATTATAATAAGTGGTTTTCAGCCTCTCAAATATGTATATTTCTTTCTCTCTTTTGTAGCCATAAATCTGAATATTTTGGGTTTTGGACTGCTAAAACCCAACATTTTAGAGACCAAAAGATAATTATCACTTCATCTAGAAAATCATTGTGGAATTAATCAATAATGAAAACTAATTCATCAGTTGCAACCCTAATTCACACAAATCCATCCGTATGGCACATTCTTGCCATTCATTTCTGCAGGGGATAAAAAAGAAATGTATTTGTAAAGGTGAGGACAATAACTAAACACTACTGCAGTTGTTAAATTTAAGGGAGAGTCAATGTAACAAATGCCCCCAAAACACACATGATAGCCATCACTTACTCATTGTAAAGAAAGTCAGATCTGGCTGTGTGTGTTTGGACTGCATCAGTTAAGCAGTTAAACATAAAGTGAAACTGAACAGAAGCTCAGAGGAGAGCATGGATTCAGAACCGGACGATAAGACCTGGAAGAGAACCTAAATGAGTGGTCTGGAAGGGGGTCTGGCACAGCGAGGGGACAGACACATGGTAGCACTCATTGAATAATGAAACCAATGACATCACTGCGGTCCTGCGTGTCACTCACAGGCTAATGAGAACCTTGTGGATTGCACACGCAGGCTCACAGGCGAGATCCAGACGCTTCAGTCACACCTGTGTTTTGTGTGATTTACCTAAGAACATGCTGTCTTCTTAGGTGACGTAAACAGTGTTCATGAGAGAAAAACAATGAATTGTGGGGTTTTTTCAGTTCAAGTCGACGTCCAGTAAGAGCGTGTGTATCGTGGGTCTAATGGCCATGATGGCGGACGATCCAGAGCATCCTGATGTCTTCTTGCTGACAGACTCTGAGCATGGTGAGACACACACACACACACACACACACACACACACACACACACACACACACACACACACACACACACACACACACAATATATTCATTACCCATCAGCCCCGTCACTTGATTAAAGATCAGCGTCCATGACTCCCCCCCCCACTCTTCTCCCTGGTCATGTGACGGAGGTTATTAATGGCCGCCGTCTCGCCTCCACTCGACATGTTGCTCCAGCTGTCAATGTGTCAGCGTGATGATTGGTGTGTGTGTGTGTGTGTGTGTGTGTGTGTGTGTGTGTGTGTGTGTGTGTGTGTGTGTGTGTGTGTGTGTGTGTGTGTGTGTGTGTCTCCCATTGCTCTCAGTGTCTTTTGTTTTTACTGTCCAGCACCTCAGTGGAGCCGCTCGACTCCTCCTCTCCTCTCCCACAGATGGATTGTCCTCGGATGGACAGAATTTTTTTTAAAAGGGGGTTTACTTTTGTTTTGTGTCCCCGCCATGCTCGAATGCAAGATTCCCGCGTTTTTAATCGGCTGGACCCACAATCACAACACGCACACTCACATCGGACTAACCCGTTGGACTTTGGAGGGTTTGAGAAGGCTTTTTTTACCTACTCGGTTCACACTTTAAATTGTTGTTCTCTTCATTCACTTGTGTTGGCTTGGAGTCACAGGCTTATTAACCACCTTTACTATTAGATCACGTCGAAGTAAAAACGTAAGGGCTCTGATTCGCAATCGATCCCAGCAAAAGCAGTCCCCACACTTTCTGAATGTTTCTAGGTTTTATTACATAACACTCCCCCCCCTCCCCCCTTTTCTCATATACTCGTTAAGTGTTCTGTATATTCTTTCTGCAGGGTTGGGTATAAATGGGCAAATTTGCATAAGTTACAGGAATCTTGTCTATGTTCCACAAAGGTACGATGAGCCCAGAATCTAAGCTAAGACGTGTTGGTGAGTTAACCCTTTTACAAACATGTATTTCATGTTCTCCAGTGTTGTCTGCGACGCTTGGTTGACCAGACTCACACACATACTAAACACTAAAGACTTGAAACTGTGAAAGAGCCCAAGAGAGAGAGAGAGAGAAACTAAAGACTCATAATTTCATCCCCTCTGATCATCTTCTTGTTGCTTGGTATGGTCCGAGCCTCTGGTCTGGAGCAGACATTCAAAGCTACCTGGAGCCATACAGAGTCTACTTTAAGTCTTGTTTGTTAATATTGTTTTGTGTTGTTAGTTTGTTTTTTGGGAGGGATTGTGCAGTTCAAAGTATTACCGTGTAGTAGATGACCGCACAGCAATTTAGCTTTGTCTGTTACATTTGAATGTTACATTTTTTGTGTTTTTCTCCCCTTTTGGATCCGTTTTTTTGAACATATATTTTATGTACATGTGAATTTTATTTGATGTCTTCTTTTTTGCCCCTTATAACCAGGACCCGGCTCAATGTTATGCCCTTACTGTGTTACATCTGATTTGGAATATGCACCATGGTTAAGATTAGTGCCAAGTGATGAGAGACTGTTGTCGTCTGTTTTTCGATGGACATACAGACATGATCGGTAGGACGGATATGACGATGATGGGAAGCTTATCACCCTCTAAAATTCATCAAATTCTAACCTTTTTTTTTTTTTTAAATGGCTGTTTACAATGTATGTTTACACAATCCTTTGCCCAAAATCACAATCCCTTCAATGCTCCACGTGAACTGTACAAACGGTAGTATTACAGTATGTAGAAAAAACAAATGTCCCACCTATCATGGGGTATATTTAGCTCAGTGTTTCAGGTCGTTGATAAGGGGTTACAGGATGGAGAGGTGAACATACTCGCAGCACCCTAATGAACATTAGTTAGTCTTCTTCAGTCAATAGAGGCACACGGATGCATTACAACTGTCCTTAGCACCATATACAAGTCAACAATTCACGCTTTACGGTCGAACAGACAAAAACAAGCCGAATCAAAGACAGCTTAATGCCCATAAAGAGATGTTAAGTCCTTTGTAAATTAAGTAAAGAAAAGATGGCCAAGGATGAACCTGTGGATGAGTGAATGAGTAAGCCAAAGACGGGCATATTTAATATGTGTATGCATTTGTGTGCCTGTATACACTTCTCTATTTTTCTAAGACATAATTCTGTCGTTCACTGCTGGAGCGTTACAGCTACCTAATCCTCTGAGTGCCACAACTCCACACTGGTTTGTGTTCTGAAAGAAGTTGAAAATGGTACTTATGTGTCCACTGTGGTCTGGGAGAGAGCTTTGAGCTGCATACGTGACAAAATCACAGAGCTGAAGCACCATGGAGGATACAAAGGGTCTGTAAATGAAATGGGTGAAGCAGAGTTTAGAGGATTTAGAGATGGTTTACCTGTGTTGGTGGAGCTTAACCTGCTGCCATTTGCGAACTATTGACAGATTAGTGCAGTTAAACACCAATTGAGGCTCAAAAAAAGCAGGAGGAGCTCGTTAAAACCAAACCAGATGTAGACAGTCAACATCTCATCACACTTCCCTTCATATATATTTGCTTTATCTGATGTTAATTGAGATAGTGTGAATTACATACATAACCAGGTTTTGGGGGGAGCATCTTGGAAGGCTTATTTCAATCAATTTGGGTTAAACAATCTTTCCTGCAAGAATGACCCAGATCATGTTGAGCGCTTCTGTGAGTTTTTTCCTCACTGTAATCTGAGTTTACACAGTTTTATTTTGTATTATCATTTATGTACAGTCTATGGTCAAAATAATGGAAACGCATGTTTAATTTTGGGATGTTTTGCGGTTTTAGCTGACTCACTTCTTAGATTTCACGGCCAATCACTGCTAACATAATGACCCCGCGATGGTCTATCTTGGGATGCGAGTGGAAAATTCAATTTGTGGTTATTAGAGAAACTTGATGCTCGAAAAAAAAATCCAGTTTCTGTGGTGAGTTTTTGTTGTTTCCCTTAAATTGATCATACTGTCAACAAATGCACAATATTCCCTGTATTACCTGTTTTTGAGTGAGTCTGCCTTTTGAATTCATTCTTTTAATATTCACGAAAAATGTTTAACAGTTGACATGAAGATTTCCGACAGGAAGTGTGTTCAGAGTGGTTATGCTATACGTTTGTCCTCTGACTTGGTGGAGTAGTGGAGTCAATGTGAATTTGGACAGGCATCATTCACTGTTTACCAAGGACGTCATCAAAAAGGGTGATGTGTAATGACCTTTGACCTTTACCTGGCTCTGTGTGTGTGTCTGTCTCTGTCTGCCCGTGTCATGACTGTGGCGGCGCTGTGACCTCCCTGCTGAGTGATGCGCTGCCTGCTGTGAAGACTGAGAACCAATAAACACTCTGCCCTTTTTTACTCCACACATCTGCTCCATGCTCATTGTTCTGTTGAAGATTGTGTGACTGTTTATCTTTGAGTGGAGTGTGTTATTGAGTGTATTTGATCAGAGTTGTATTACAAGGTTAAATGCTTTTTTAAATACAATCAGTTCCAGCATTTTTCCAAGCTGCTGTTTGAGTTGTTGCAGAGCAGTATGGATGACGGAACTACTGGAGCTGTGAGGGAAGTCGCCTGAAGGGATTTCTCCTGCAGAGTCGGTCTCATTTCTTTGTTAGTCTTGCTCCTTCTATAACAATTCATAACAAACTTAAGTTACTGGACTTGTGTTGGCAATTTATTCGGTCAGTATTTTTGTAATATTTTATTTATGACGCATAAGCCTGAAGTTACAATCACATAAATCAGTGTTTTCCTTTTTATTGCTAACTAACTGAGCCGCTGTGGGTTTATCAAAGGGGATGCAAGGTTTCTCTTTGTGATATTTTAAAAAGGAAAAGCACGATTTTTATTTATTTTTCTTGTAGATAACAGAAAAAAGTAAATAAATAGTAAATAATGTTTAGTCTACTGTTACAGAGTTTCTCAACACAAAGACCCAAGGAAGAGAATACTGGGACCCTGTCATGTACAATAAGTTACTTAGGGTCTTAAATGTAAAAAATACAATACTGAGATGCATTACAATACAGGCATTGTATAAAAATTGGCACACTTAACAAATGAGAAGTATTACATAGTGATAGACTTAGCCTTACAATTAAACACAAGCACAATTACAGAAATAAACGGATCAGATATTAAATAATACTAAAGCAAGCATGCTGAAAAGGTCACATAATTATTTTTGAGACATACAAATTGCACATCATACACATCTAAGTGTTATGTTGGGTAGCTAAGGGTATATGCTCATCCTCTAATTTGGCATAATGAATCTTGCATGTATCGCAATGCCTTCCCCCAGCAGTGGCTGTAAACAGGGCAGCACTGCCGGCTGCTGGCGGCCTGCAGCTCCTGCAGCGGGAGGAAATGTTTCGGAAGTGGACAAGCAGGCCGGAGAAGGAATCGATGGAAAAGGGCGGAGGAGAGGCAGCTACCGGGGCATTGAGGAAATGATAAACCACCGTGACTTTTAGCGGAAGCACCATCTAGACAAAAATAAAGTCAGTATTGCAGGCTTGACAGGCCATTTGAATCTCTCCGGTGAACGTCATATGGCCATAAGGTAAGCCCGCTTGGTCTGCAGCAGAAAAAACAACAGACGACGTACTGTAACGTTAGCTAGCTGCCAGCGTTAGCTAACCTACAGCAAGGTGTGCATAAGCTTGCTAAGCAGCTAGCATTGTCTTCATATATGTGATTGTTTATTGCAGATATGGTGACACAAAAATGCTAATGCGGAACTATCCTCGTAGAAAGCATCTCAGTGGAGCCATGTTTGAGAGGTTTTAGGTGCTTGTGTGTAGTCAGTTTGGGCTACCGTTTCCTCTCTGGTGTTAAACAGGGCAGTGCATAATGAAAGAGCGACTGTGTGAGAGGAGATTGCCTGCGTGGCCAAACCTGTTTTGGCAGAGCTGTGTCAACACGAGCGAAACTGGAATTTACTATTTAGAGTCCATTAATGGCCAGTGGTGTAAAGTAACTAAGTACATGTACTCCAGTACTGTACTCGAGCACAATTTTGTGGTGCTTGTACTTTACCAGAGAATTTCCATTTTGAGCTACTTTCTACTTCTTCCCCACTACAAACCAGAGGTTAAAAGTGTAGTTTTAATCAATTACATGTACACCTTTGGTTACTTTGCAGATTTGGATTAATGATGTGAAATAGTTCAGCACCTAAAAAGGACTTTAGTTACACCTGGAGTAAATCCACAAGCTACACTGCAGTATACAAAGTCATTACAATTAGCTACTTCTTTACCAGCTTTGATAAACACATTAATGCATCAATAATTATAATCCAAACATAAAAAATATTATTCTGAAATGGGCCGATTTGCATAATAAGTACTTGAAGTATATTTTGATGCTAATACTTTTTTGTACTGTTACTTGAGTAACATTTTGATTGCAGGACTTTTATTTGTAACAGAGTATTCCTATTCACCCACAAGATCTTAGTACTTCTCCCACTTCTGTTAATGGTTCGCTTGGTGTCGTTCTGTCACAGATAAGATAGTATTAACCTGTGTTTGTTGGTGTTAATTAACCACAGCAGAGTTGGTTACCTGCCAGCTAAATGTGGCAGTTGTAGTAGTTTAACTACCTGAAGGAAAGCTCACAACATACAAAGCAGACATGTTTCAGCAGGTGAATCTAACATGAAGCTTTCTAACTAGAGGAACATGACTTAGGTTAATTTTTGTTTTCCAACGTTAGACCATCAAGCCAGAGGGGCTGTGATGGGACCACCACCTGCACCATAGCACTACCTGTCCATCATCTGCTCCCTAGAAACAGGCAGGGTCTACAGAGAGGCAGAGTTCCTCCTTCTTCCAAATCCAGTGTTATAGAGGGAGGGATGATATGAAATATGAAGGTTTGAGTGCTGTAAATGTTGTCCCACAGCTAGTAACAAAACTGGGGATAACAATGCGTTCAGTTTACAGCCAAAGCACACTTTGCTGTTGATTATGCACACAGTTCAAGTTTTGCACACTCCGTGCAGACCGTGTCGTCCTGATGTATCCTGGACAGGCTTCAGCTGTACTGCAGTATTGGGTGATCATCTGCCCGGAGTGGAAACAAGCAAGATCAATCGGTTCTCTCTGCACATTATTGACAGTACATTTTTCATCTCCCGATCTGTTCCCTTTCCTAGCTCTCCTCTGTCTCCACTGCCTTAACTTTGTCTCGTTCTCTCCCTCCAGGTGCCCGTTTGCTCAGCTTCTACAAGAGAACAGCAGCTCCTGTCCTTCAGAAGAGTCCCTCTGACGTCACAGGCTTGGCGGCGAATTGGAGTTACAGGGGACATGCATCAGGGGTGAGGGGGCTTCGCTGCGGGGGACACACACAGCGTCGGGTGAGGAGGGGTGAGGAGATGAAGCTCAAACAGCGTGTGGTGGTGCTGTGTGCCGTGCTCCTCCTGCTGGGCCTGGCCAAGATCTTCCTGCTGGATGGAGGCGAGGGATCTGTGGCCAGCCGACGAGACCTGAGAGCGTTTCGCAAGGTCAGAGTGCCAGTCAGCTGTTTTCCTTTTCAGCGTAGTTTAAAACATCTATTAAAAACATCAGGGCTGTCATTTAGGAGAAAAATAAAATACGATGCACATGATAGTTATAGACTAAGGCTAGTAACCATACTCAACAGTGCTTATGAGCATTTGGCAGACATGTACATATCAGTATTGTAGCGACAAAACTTTTGCAATATTACATTACATTTCATTTGTCTGATGCTTTTATCCAAAGCGACTTACAGTTAGTGCAAAAACCATAAAGATTCAAGCTTCCAAAGAAATCAGACTCAGAAACGGATTTATTACCAGGTAGGTTTACACGTACGAGGAATTTGACTTGATGTCATGGTGCGTACATAAAAATAAAACATGAATTAAAACACAGGTAGGGAACTAGAAAAAATATAAAAAATATTACGGTATTTACATTAGAATGGAATGAAAATATGAATAAAAATCGGCAGTAATAAAAAAGACAAGAAAACAGATATAGTGTACATATGCATATATATTCACTTCTACTACACATATTGTACATAAAGTGTTATTATCACCCACCCTTAACAGATGGAAGCTGGCCTCACGCTGTCTCGGGCGGCCCGCCTCACCCACACCCTCCAGTCTCCTTGGGAGATAGCGAGCCAGTGGGTGGGCCCCAGAGAGGTTTACCCCGAGGAGACCCCGGAGCTGGCTGCTGTGCTCATGGCCCTCAGCAGTGCCAGGGTAGAGAGAGCAGACGTGGGCTATAAGGGCACGCAGCTCAAAGCCCTGCTGGTGCTGGACGGGGGGCAGAAAGTGGTCTTCAAGCCCAAGAGGTCAGATTTATTGATAACAGAATAACACACTCATATTTTATGTTTAAAGAAATGTAAAAGGACCATTTGGATGTCACCTACTCACCTTGAATTATTGATGAAAACTTGTTGTTTTGCATGCCTCCATGAGAAATCAATAATTTAAATACAGCGAGTGTAGAGGAATTCAATCAAATAGGGGTTGCATTTAAGAACAGCAAAAGTGTACATCAAAAACATACATTTAAAAACTCCCAGTATAAGAAGTGGAAAATGTATAATAATATATAAGTGTCATAGATCCAGTTGAATGATCACTATTCTCAATACATGCATTTTCACTGAAACCTTACCATAAACACACTCCTGCGTAAACAGTACTCACACGGACAAGCAGCAGGCCTTTGCACACTTAAGATGTGTGGAGAGATTTAAAACAGAAGTTTAGGTGAAAAAGGCCACCTTTTACTAAAACTCTTCAACAATATTCCTTGTTTTAAAATTATTTCTTCACTGTGGATGCTTGTGAAAAAAAACAAGCTTTCTTCAAGAAATTCAGCACAAAACAGAGTCAGCAAGTATGAAACAAACAACCATTAAGGTAAAGTATTCCTTTCTAAGTGTGATGGAGCTTTCTTTCTTGTGTCCTTTCTACCATTCCATAGATATACCAGAGACTACGTGGTGGAAGGCGAGCCATACGCAGGGTATGACCGACACAACGCAGAGGTGGCTGCTTTTCACTTGGACAGGTGTGTCAAAATAATTATCAGTGACAACTTTGTTGATTTATCATTAGAGCTGCTGTGTAATAATGTTCCGTTACATCCGTCCTCTCTGCAGGATCCTGGGCTTCAGGAGAGCTCCTCTAGTGGTTGGGAGATACATCAACTTGCGAACAGAGATTAAGCCGGTCGCCACGGACCAGCTGCTGAGCACCTTCCTCATGCAGGGTGAGCACCTGTCCACCTTTTCTAATCCCCTCAACTTTATAGTTGATAAGTGACTGTTTTCAGAAGTTCCAAAGTGAGGTAGGTGTGTTATTGTAGGGGTCATTTCCTTTTCTTTTGACTCATCTCTCCACTTTCCCACACAATCTGATTTCAGTTTTCTCTCTGTCCACTTCACTTTTCTCAGGAAATTAAACCAGGACTAATTGGCCTAATCCTGTTTAGTGAGGGTTTTGCATAATACAGTTGATATTGAGTATAAAACCAAAACTGATCCTTTCAAAGATACATGGATAACATGTATTGCAAGCTAATACTTCAGTAAATGCTACATTTGTTAAAGGGGAACTCCAGCAATGTTACACACAAAAAGCAGTTCAAGGTGTGAGAAGACAACCCTGATGATGTCATTTGGGTTATTTTGTATACAAGTTGATGTTTTTCTATTCATTGTCCAGAAAAGGTACTATGTCATGAAACCAATTTATATTTGAATATCAAATTACCTTTACCCTGATTCTATCCATATTGCTGCCTACTTAGAGCATTCATTATCTCATGATGAGTAGTCGTATACAAGAATGAAAAAATCTCTGCATTAAAACCAGACATAGTATTTTTGTATTCCATGTATTGTTAATTCTCGTCCAAATCTGCTGCCTACAATACCCACAATGCAGCTTGACCAGTTGGTGGGTCAGGGGATATTCTAATAGAAATAAATGAGAAACAGGCCACGGAGGTCTGGTATGCTCACCTGTGTCTAACTCAACACCGGCAAACAGACATTAATGTGTTAAACACAGACCACCGGATCTCAACCAGCTCACTAGAAGAGTGTCTGCTACAGTCTCGACATATAGTCTACTGTTTTTGATGATTAAAAGATATTTCAAATGTCAGCGTTTTTGTAACATAGTCAGCAGCTCATGTTCTGCATTGTGGGTTTTAACACAACGTATGCAAAGTGTTCCCGGACTGGTTGACCAGCTACATCCACATGTTTTATATTCTCTACGTTTCAGTTGCTGTCAATAAGTGTTGACCTTCACATGACTCACCGCTGTAACGACCTTTACGGTTGTGATGTACACTACAGCGAGGGGACAGAACAACACCTACCCTCACAGGGCACAGGCAGCTACACAAATGTGTCAATATGTCCACAGCACAAGTGATTAATAAAGAGTAAGTTCACAGTTAACAAAAAAACTACTTCCGGCATCAAACCATGCGGAAAAAAATGTTGGTTTTTATCCGACCAGGTTATAATTATATGACGCCAAGATGTTTAAAACACAATGCAAGATAGATTGTGAACATCTGCTCACAATGTTGAAACCCCCAATCTCTAGACTATCACACCCTTTACCACAGTTTCCATTCAATTCATTTTCTACTGTATAAACCATTGAGTGCTCATTCGAAGAAAAAATGGAACTCTGTATAAACAACAATGAGTATAAAATGTATCAAATAAGGATTTAGTGCTTGGAAATGGACCTTGGAAATGTTCTTGATGTAGAACAAAACGTGAAAGCGACATTCCGTTAAGCTGAAGTGTTTATTTCAATAATAAAATCCTTCTTCACTTTGTTATTGACCTCTGAAAGAACCTCCTTATCTAGACATGTTGCACCTCTTTCCTATTTGATCATTGAGAGGAGACGTCGGGGTCAAGTGGATTTATTTGTACCGTTTGTCTCTCTCTCTCTCTCCAGGTAATAACACATGTTTCTATGGAAAGTGTTACTACTGTCGGGAGAGCGAGCCAGCGTGTGCAGAGGGGGAGATCATGGAGGGGTCTTTAACCCTTTGGCTGCCGGACGTCTGGCCGCTGCAGAAACACAGACACCCCTGGGGACGCACGTACCGAGAGGGGAAACTGGCCAGGTACGAGTTTAAAAAATGAGTTTTGGTCAGGGAAAATCTTATGACTATTTTTGTTAATGTTTATCTGGAGGAAATGTTGTTGTGCTGCTCAGCGCGAACACGTTTTCCACAGTGGTGGTTTTTAGGGTATGGGGTGATAAAGAGACTGACCTGTACTTTCCTGATCTATTAAACAATGTCTCTCCTACACTTTTATTCTGAGAAAAGCTTTGAGGGGGGTTGGGTATGTTGTCATCAATTATGTTATCATTCAATGAGTGGTTAGAGATGTCCATCATACCATGTTGTGGTTTCAGTGTGGGTTGCAGAGAGATTTCCAACTCGTATGAGTGAACATTAATATCACTCTATTTTTAGCCTTGAACCTTTTAACTTTAAAAAACGTTTATCTGGTTCCATTGGGTTTTAATCTCTCTTTCCAGTGGGTAATTTCACGTCATCCATTTCGTCACACTTCCTGTTTTATTATCTTTCCCTGTGGTTCAATAATCTAGAAACTATTTAGGTTTCTATTTACAACAGCACACGTTTGACCATGTGAATAATGTTACTGCTGACAAATAGCGATTCACCACTAGGTTAAGCTAGCAGAGCAGGATTGCAGGATTGTAGTTGTGGATGCCAATGTGTCATTTTACAGGGAATGGATCGGCCGCTGTTTGGAATTGTGTGGTTATTAGGGCTGCTCAATTAATCGTATTTTAATCGCAATTACGATTATGGCTTGCAACGATTACGAAAATAACATAATCGAAATAAAACGATAATCTTTTTATTATTTCTTTTTTTTCAAATACATATTTTTTTTAATTGGTTTTTCAGTTGAATTATACTTAAAGTTCAGGGTAATCAACTGTTAAAAACATACTGTTCAAACCACTGTTTTCCTCCAATAAATGGATGTTTTCAAAGTAAATGGATATCGTTTTTAATAATCATGATATCAATTATTGACCCAAATACTCGAGATTATGATTTTTGCCATAATCAAGCAGCCCTAGTGGTTATCGTGCTCATCTGGCATGTAGACGCTATGGGACTACACAGCATAAATGTGCCTGCGTCAGGTTGTCTCTGATATAATGTATTACTGTATTCCTTCAGGCAAGGAGACGCCGTCTTCTTCTGGTTATAAAAAGTTCAGACTGGCCTTTTTCTGGACATCATTTCCATATAGGATCTCATTATCAGAATACAATTGTGAATGACAGCTAAAGGGGCTATTCTGCTTAGAGATGCTTTAATTTAGGTATCACATCATTATATGGATATCACAGACGATTCAAACGCACTCAGTGGTCAATGAATATTAAGCAGAAGCTGAACCTTGATTCATAAATAAATGTGGTTAGGCTTTGTGCCGACTGGTCCATTGCAATACAGTTTACTCACAATGGCAAGGAATTTATTATTCTGAATGTGTAGACACCCTATGAATGTCATCAGAATGAAGATGAATATCTAAATAGGCTTGCTTTCATTAATTCCTTTATTCAAAACAATACTTATTCTTGTTTGTATGTCATTGGGGATATGCAGATATCTCAGACAGGAACTCATTATTTGCCAAGCATATGGCTCAGTTCTGTCACGATAACAATTTTATATTGTCAAGCAAGGTGCTTTTGCCTGCAGATAGTTATACCTACATTAGCGAGGCCTGGCATACTACGTCATGGCTTGATCATTGTATTAGTACAGCTGATGCGCATGCTTCACTTGAGTGTATGAGCATTCTGTATGGGACAGCAACGACTGATCATATACCTGTTGCTATGTCAATAAATGTCGAACATCTAGCTGGGCTAACCAGAAATGTAAATAGTGTTCAAACAGGAAAACTAGACTGGTCAACCCTCACAAAGGAAGACATTACATCCTATTATGCTCAGACGGATACATCCTTATCCAAGTGAAGGAGTTCAAGTATCTCGGGGCCTTGTTCTCGAGTGAGGGAACAATGGAGCGTGAGATGGGTCGGAGAATCGGAGC
>NW_011338806.1:16441-17766 GCF_000735185.1 Notothenia coriiceps | reverse complement strand
AAAACTAGACTGGTCAACCCTCACAAAGGAAGACATTACATCCTATTATGCTCAGACGAATACATCCTTAACTAATATTCATCTAGAGATGTAGTGATGTTAATTGTAAGGATGCAAAGCATAGGGGTGATATCTGCTCCACGTACAATGATATAGTAAGTGCTCTGTAGGAAGGCAGTAAGCCTTACTACAAAATTAACAATAAGACACATAACATCAGGCCTGGCTGGAATAGGTATGTAGCTGAGTATCATGCTGAAGCCTGTGAAGCCTGTGAACTAAATCATGGGCTATGGCAGGCAGAGCCAGATAAGGGTCTGTATTTGAGTACAAGAAGCTTACTAATGCAAGATACAAGTATGCTATTTGCTTCATCTGTAAAAATGAGCAAGCTATGAGGGCCGATTCCATGGCTAAGAAGCTGCTAAGTAACAATGCTATTGATTTTTGGAAAGAAGTTAGGGTTATTAATAACTGCAAAATATCTCTACCATGCACTGTAGATGGAACATCCGGAACAGACAATATTGCGGAGTTATGGCGACAGCATTATAGTACCTTATTCAACTGTGTCCAAAGTGAACTGTATAAGGTAGATGATATTGATAGCAATGAGTCAATGGTGATAATGCCACATGAGGTGTGCCAAGCTATAAACAAGCTGTCGGACAACAAAGCAAGTGGTGTAGATCATATTTCTGCTGAACATCTTAAATATGCCAGTGTGAAGACAGCTCCTCTTCTTTCTATCTGCTTTACTGCCTTTATGAGTCATGGCTTGTTACCAGACTCAATGTTGTCTGTTCTGTTAGTGCCAGTTATTAAGGACAAAGCCGGTAAAGTGGGAAGCCTAGATAACTATAGGTCCATAGCATTAGCCAGCATATTGTCAAAAGTTCTAGAAAGAATTCTGCTGGACAGATTAGATGACTCTATTAACACAGCAGATAACCAGTTTGGCTTTAAGGCTGAACATGGCACTGACTTGTGTATATAAGCCTTAAAGGAAATTGTCAACAAATATAGAGGTAATAATAACTCATCAGTTCTTATGTGTTTCATTGATGCTTCTAAAGCCTTTGATCGTGTTAATCATAGGAAGTTATTTGTTAAACTGAGTCAAAGAGGGGTGCCCAAATACATTGTGAGAATTCTGGTCTACTGGTATGACCACCAGACTATGCAAGTGAAATGGGGCAATAGGGTCTCAGTCCATTTGGGGTTAGCAATGGGGTCAGACAAGGTTCTTTTTAGCCTTTATATTGATGGTCTGTCCAAGCGACTGAGAGCCTGTAATACTGGATGCATGAATGGCAGTACTCTCG
>NW_011338806.1:0-13386 GCF_000735185.1 Notothenia coriiceps | reverse complement strand
AGGTTAGTGTGTCAGTATCACAGAGAGCCCGTGCTGCTAACCAATCAGCTCCCTGTGCGCCTCTTGATTTATGACTGCGCGTGTAGCCTTGTTGTGATCATTTTGACCCCACGGGGTGAGATCTTGCGTGGAACCCCAGATCGAGGGAGATTATCAGTGGTCTTGTATGTCTTCCATTTTCTAATAATTGCTCCCACAGTTGATTTCTTCACACCAAGCTGCTTACCTATTGCAGATTCAGTCTTCCCAGCCTGGTGCAGGTCTACAATTTTGTTTCTGGTGTCCTTTGACAGCTCTTTGGTCTTGGCCATAGTGGAGTTTGGAGTGTGACTGTTTGAGGTTGTGGACAGGTGTCTTTTATACTGATAACGAGTTCAAACAGGTGCCATTAATACAGTTAACAAGTGGAGGACAGAGGAGGCTCTTAAAGAATAAGTTACAGGTCTGTGAGAGCCAGAAATGTTGTTTGTTTGTAGGTGACCAAATACTTATTTTCCACCATAATTAGCAAATAAATTCTTTAAAAATCAGACAATGTGATTTTCTGGATTTCTTTTTCTCCTTTTGTCTCTCATAGTTGAGGTATACCTAGGATGAAAATTACAGGCCTCTCATCTTTTTAAGTGGGAGAACTTGCACAATTGGTGGCTGACTAAATACTGTTTTGCCCCACTGTATGTCACACTTTGGGACTGCGGGAAACGGTATCTCGAGATTTCTGGATGTATAACACATGTAGTAATTTTGACAATAAATCTGACTTTGACTTTGAAGTACATTTAGCGGTGATTGCACGTCTGTTTGTTTCTCAACCATTCTTTGAGTTGACTTTTAAAACTATTGAGAGTGGGACGATCCCGTATCTCAGTTGGGAGGCTCTTCCACAATGAGCTGCCTTTTAATGGAGTGGATTTGTTTTGATTCAGATCAGCTCCAAGTTATTTTTTTAATGATCTCTATTCAGTCTGTTTTTAGCTTGTCCCAAAATCTATTTCAAAAGTTGTTGACAGGTTTATTTAAATGCTGTTTACAAACCACTTATTTGTCATCCTAATGTAAACCTGAGGACCCCCGGCAGCCACAACAACTCTCTCTTGTGGTGGGCTCTGCTCAGTGGAGGGTGTTTTAGAGACGTTGCATTTCAGAGCGGTTTCAGAGTAGATGTGCGGTCCTCCTCAGCGCCGACGGCCAGTCGGGTGTAGCTAATGCATCTGAAGGTTCCTCCTTACCGCAGTGCAGACAGGCCTCTGGCTTCAGTCGACTTACTTTCTTTTTTATGTTGTGTTTTCTCTCCTGCAGCTTTGGGAACCCAGCTTTGGATGAGCGAAGCATCCTTGCTCCGCTCTATCAGTGCTGCATGTGAGTACTCATCAAATGATCAAACCTCTATTTTTGATAATAACTATCCTTGGTTAACTTGACTTATAACACCAACACTGGACATTTTATATTGAATAGAATATTCCATTCCATGCACACTTGATGTAAATAATATCCTGCTTATATTGAGTATATTGTGTTAACTGAAAAATGGCCCATCAATAGTGTTTTTATTTTTCAGACAGTTTATAGATTGTTATATCTTCACGGTCATCTGTATATTTTTCTTTGTCTCTAATGCTGGTTTATTTCTATTTCTATTTGGAGATGTTTATATTTTAGAATTGTTTATTTCTACTCTTTTAATTTGTTATTATGTGCAATGCCTTGTTTTGTTTAATGCTGCTGCAACAAAAAAGTCTCCCAAATTGGGATTAGTAAAGTCAATCTTATCTTTATCACTATATCTCTCTGCGTCAGGGTCCGTGTTTCGACGTGGAACAGGCTGAACCTGCTGAGGAGTGGAGCTCTGAGCTCAGCGATGCGCCAGGCGCTGGCCTTCGACCCCATCGCGCCCATCCTGGCTGAGCCCCACCTCGCCGCCCTGGACAGGCGTCTGTCGGGCATCATAGCAACGGTCAAGCAGTGTATGGAGACGCAGGGCCCCGACAACACTCTGATAGAGGACCAGATTATCCTCACACACCCCTAGACACAAGGGACAGGAGAGCACAGCGGGACAGGAGCAGCCAGGAGCCTCAGAGTGAAGGTGGCTTCAGAGGCAGAGAGTGAAGGATCCTCAGGGCACAACAGAGCCTCTTTTCCCTGGTCCTGTCCATGTTTTTCACTTTGATTCGACTGGAGAGGCTCTCTAAAAGGAATCACTGGACTCAAAGTGGTGTCACCTTAGCTATAGAAACTTTTTCTCAGGACTGTTGAACACCACAGGAGGGTATCCGCTGTGAGAACGCCTTCCTCTGCTATTCCTGCCTCGTGCCAAATTCTGCCTCCAAGTCCAGCTTCTTTTGCAGGAGTGAACTAAGGAGGGAGCCTGAAACTCAGAGAGATGGAGACACTAAAAGGAGCAGGATGGAATCTGAAAATGAGCCACCAAAGTCTCGATGAAACAAACTGTTCAGGCGTGTTGCAGACTATTAGAAGTTTACAGTCCAAGAAACTGAAAATGAACTTCCTGTTGAATTAACAGGAAATGTTAGAACTGAAAATGTTTTTATTGTTTTTTTTTCCCTCATTGAAACTTTGATTGGAAGGAACAGAGGATTCAACCTTCCCCCATCATTGTGTACATATTTAACTAAGTAGTGACATAGAATTATGAGACAATACATTTGGGAATTATAATATTAAATGACGGTTGGTGGGGGTGTGTGTGAGTTTGCGAGCGTGTATGTGTGTATGGAAGAGCGCCATATTGTGCCGTAAATTAAAAAAAAGCTACTGATATGACAGACTTGAAGAGAGGGGACATGGAGGGCTGGGTGTGGGTTCATCTTCAACATTAAACTATGATCTATTTATTATTGGTTCTCTCTGTCGTCTCTTTTGCCAGTTGTTTCACACAAAGTCTGTTTCAAAATATGCTTTAGGGTACTACTATAAGGACATTAGTTTTCAGCAATGTTGTTAGTGATTCAAATATTTTTATTTTAGTAAGAATTATTCTGAGATGTGTCTTCATTTCCCTCCTCATTTAATCACTTATTGCACCCTAAATTAAGCTCAAATGTAAAGTGTCAGCTCACCTCCTTTAATAACATATTAGTCTGATTAGGTATGATTACAAACGGCAGTGTTTCCCTTACCTTATATTTGTTTATCAACTTATGTTTGTTGTAGTGACTCATTGTCTGATTTTGACCCTCAATTTTGATCAGAAGTTGGGTTCAATTCTGTGTTTGGGAGATTCAAACCTATACAACAGCTGACAGCCTGTGCTGATGTGGTTTGAAGTGGGTAGGTGTTTTTTAGTTGTGGTTTGCACACCTGTGATGAAGTCTACAACATCCAGCTGTCTTACGTTCTGATCTTCTAATGTGCACACTTTGTACAGCTGGTGTAGAAGCAAAATCATAAAAAAATAAAACTAAACATTTACTCAAAATAAAGCTCCTGCTGAGGCAAAAGCTAGCAAATCTCATGCAGGGAAAATATCCAAAAACCAGGCAAGAATGTTGTTTTTGTGAAGTTAATTCCAATGATCCAACATGACAATGCTTTACCTTCTGTTTTGCCTTTTCCTGTGGCCTCCTTGTCTCTTACCCTGGTTAAAAATAACATGTCTGGTGCGCTAATCCCACCTTCACCTGTCTCCAATGAAAACCTGATCACCTATAGGGCCCAAGCTTCTCAAGACAAAAGCATGAAGAATAACACTAAATAATGATACATCTACTATAAACAAAAACAGCAAGAAAATACATGTTTAACTAGTAAATAATAGAAATCAATCATTGTAAGAAGGTCTGAATGTTTCCTAGTTTAGCAAACGTTTAACCTTATGCGTTTGGATTTTTACTTTCACCTCATGTTTGACTGTGAAAGGATGTGTGGGCCGCTGATTATTAGTCAGATAACTCTTCCTCAAACTCAATCTTTACTCTCAACCTCATCCCCTTTGAATCTGATATCTCTGCCTTCCTTGAATTGATATGTGAGGTCTGGCACAGATCTCGGTGTTGTCTGCTGCTGATGGATTTCCCCATTCAAGTGAGTGCTTCTGTTACAGGTCATCTTTCACCACAAGCTTTTATCACTATCACTCGACATGTTCTTCATGTTAGCGGTGTTATCAGGGATACAAAGTTTTACCTTCAACCGCAGAAGGGAAACTTAATTGTGAAACCAAGATCCCCCTCCCCTCCTTCCCACATTCAGATGTTGACTCTCAGCTGCCTCTCCAGCTTTGTTTATGTGGTCAATAAGCCGGATGATGTGGGGCACCTGTTTCGTTTAGACTAAGCAGGTGTTTAACATGAGATACATCTACCAAAACATTGAAACGTTGATTCAAACCACAGTTTTCATCGTGTCGAGGCATGCCGGGTCGTGTCAGTCAAGGTGCCTCTGCACAGGGACAGCACTGAGTACCCTTATTAATTCGTTTTGACACTCAGATCTAGTATTGTGTTTCTGTGCCATTATACCAAACTAAATCTGCTCACACATCTATAATTTGTAAATACATGTTTTGCTACTTATCTTTAATCAATGTATGCGCCTCTGGGACCGGGAAGCAGTCCGCTAAGTGGGCTAAAAATAATCCCACACATTAATTTAATTTCGAAGTGCTACAGATAATATATTTCTTTTTGGAATAATGTATATAGCATCTGGGATGGACAAAGTAAGCACCAAACATTCATTGTAAACTCGACACTGAATATAATAGACAGATCAAAAAGTCCCTCCACCTGCAGTCACAGAAGTAGAACAATCTGATATGAAGTCAGTCTTTCTTTAAAGTAAACTAATGAGACTAATCTCTCCAAATAAGAAAGCTATACCACTATCAGGAATTTGTTTAACACGTTTAGGTAAGGCAAGGCAAGTTTATATAGCAACTTTCAGCACACGGCAATGCAAAGTGCTTTACAAAATAAAATAAAAGACATACACAGAAAATCTCATGCACAATGTATCTGCACTTTTTAATATACCACCAGTGCAGTAGATCCTGGACCATTTTGTACATTTACTATGTATGACATTTTCGGACCTATCACTAGAAAAAAAAAGCCTGTTTTAAGTAGACTTAACAAGACATATAAGTCAATAAAAGTAGCCTTTATTATTCCTGCACTACAGTTGTCTGCTTTAAGACTGGCTCTGTGTAAGTGTCCTCTGTCAGGTTCTTTTTTTCAACTTGATCTATTACAGGGAGATGAAGGTCTTGTGTCTTTGTTTTTTAGAAACAAGTCGTGGCTCAGCTTCGTCCCTACACTGATGAATATTATGGGAACATGATTGAAGTACAAATGGGAGGTTAGTGTGTCAGTATCACAGAGAGCCCGTGCTGCTAACCAATCAGCTCCCTGTGCGCCTCTTGATTTATGTGTGTGTGTGTGTGTGTGTGTGTGTGTGCGGGTGTGCGTGTGTGTGTGGCCTAGCATGACTATACTTGTGGGGACCTAAATCTGTTTACACAGTCACGTGGGTGTGTGTGTGTGTGTGTGTGTGTGTGTGTGTGTGTGTGTGTGTGTGTGTGTGCGCGCGCGCAGGCTCGATGCATCCCCCCACCCACACAAACGCACAGGAAAAAACTTTGAATTGTCGTCCACCAGCGGTTTCTTTCCAGTCACTCCCTCCTCTCACTTTGCCCACTCTATTTTAAAAGCCGCTTGAAGTCATGCATGAACTCACAGAGCAGATCGACGCGAGGAAGAGGATGCAGGCTGACAAGGGCCGCGCGCTCCATCGGGACAAGCGCACGAAGTATCTCGCGGTGATCGTGGTGCAGAACGTGTTGGTGACCGCGTGCCTGGTGGTCACGCTCTACCTGTTCTGGGTCGTTCAGGTGAGTCAGCCGTGAGTGGACTGTAGATGATGCTGTTGGTGGTTTATTATTATAAACATATATAAGATATTCCTTCAGTTTAATGCTATTATCTAAGTACTGAAGAGTCTCCAAAACAAAATATTGAGATTAAAGTCAGAACTCTGAGGAAAAAGTCTAAAGTCTGACTTTAATCTCAGAACTTTGACTTGTTCTAGTCTTGTTCTAGTTTGACTTGTTTATTTTTTAAACTTTTGATCACATCCCAACATTCTCACCTGAATTATCATATTCTTCTATATCCAAACCCTATTTGAATTTAAACCACCTATAAATAAATGCTGTTGGAAATGTAACTTCATTTGATAATTTTCACAAATCCAGACCTTATCTTCATCTATTTTTGCACATCTTTTTTAAAACATGCAATTAAACCAATCTTACTGATTGTCCTAAATCCATTGCCTTTTTGCATTTAATACATGGACTTTTAATGTGAGACATGAACGTTTTCCCCCATACTTTATCAGTATATGGAAACTTCCCCAGTGTGGCTCTCTTTAATTTATATTATATGTGAGTAACAGCAGGTTGTGCAGGAGTCTTGTTAATACAAGTCATTGTTAAATAAGACTAAATGGCCACAAGTGTGATGAGATATATGGGTGGGGCATGAGTCTGGAGCATCACTATTTTGGAGATTGACTGGTGCAGGAAAGTAGACTGAGACAGGATGCCACATTGGTCCTTTTGCCATGATCATATGAAACTAAAACTGTCTTCATAAATGCTACCTACACTGGTCGGTTTCACTCTGAATCTTAAGACTAAAGTCAAAATGTAATCCATAATAGAGGTGCTTCTGATAAACAGAGCAACAGAAATGTCACTTTAAAAGTCAAAAGGAACAGGAGTTTCTCCAGATATGACCTGGATGACTGATCATCTGTATGAACATATATGCAGTGTAACTGTATCATGACTGTACCATTTGTTCTACATTTAGTCACTGGTGTCTATTGCAGCTTTCACTACAGTTATTAATCATCCGAGACTTTCCCTAGTTTCTGTCAGCCTTCTGTTTTTCACATCACCTAACCACCGAATCAAAACATCAGTATTTTGTGTTTTCCAGAATCAAGAGGCTTCTGAAGATAATGTACACATACAATTTAACCCAATAACAGGTGAGAAATATAACGTTTTCCTCTGATATTTATCTTTTTATTCAACACTCATATTGGAAAATGGGTACTTTTCATTTTCTCAAAAAGCGAAACAAGATTTAACCTTTTTCTCCTTTTCTATCATCCCCTTCTCTATCTCACACCCCTCAGTCAACTCAGGAAATACGACAGCGCAGTTTGGTCAAGTTAAAAGCAGCAACATGATGAGTCTCGCTGACGGGAAGAATGATGCGATCTACATCAAATGCACTGGACCCTATGTTTTGTATATGAAAGTGTGTTACAAGAGCATGGATGGAACGGAGACCGGGGGGGTCATGGAGCTGCAGGTGTTGGGGAGAAATGTCAGCTCTTTCTCCCTGCAGACAACACAGGAGGCCTGCAGGGGGCTCCACAGTACAGCCTACCTCAGAGAAAAGGAGGAAGCTAGTCTGCACTTGTACCCCACGGAGGGGTTCAAGTTTGAGAACATGACTGTGGGACTGAGCTATCTGCTGGGGAGCCGGTGTGAATACTGAAGAGCGCAGATGAACAACAAAGACATGAAGATTGAAAATGAACCGGGACAATGAAGGGAGCTCTGCACATGTTTATCTGCTGCTGTGAGAACGGACACACTCAGCAGGACTCACACTGAGGGCATCCCTTTAGCTGTGTGAACTCCTCCAGCGATGCAGTTCGAATGTCAGCAAGAAATAAACAAACAAGTTGGGATTTGTTATTCTCATATAAAACTCAACTTAGCAAATAGCTACTACTTTTTTTTGTCCAACATTGGGCCACTGATCTTGAATCAATTGTATTGATTTATTTATTTCTATATGAATATAGATTATTATCAGATAATAGTGAGATCAATTGTGTCAAGATACTCAGGTAACTTACTATAATGTAAGATATGATATAAACAATTTTTTAACAGGTGGAACCATTCATTGTTGGTATTTTGTCTGATGAAGGACTGTATGCTCATCATTTATCAAAACACTTGCTTATACTTCTGATTCAAGTGTTTTTTTAAGGAAGCTTCTTGAAGTTTGCTTTTAAAAGGTACTAAGTCACATTAACAGAAGCACCTTTTTATGTGTTGAGCTCTCCTTCATATGTTAGTGTTTTGTACAGAGAGAAATGTTTTTTTTTAAAAAGCAATTTTGCAGTTGCCGTAGTTTTAATAGCGTATATACAGTATATTTATTGTTAAAATATGTATTGTTTGTAATTTATTTGCAATTTGTGCATTTATTCTCATGTGAAGCCCCAATCTCATAAAGTTGTGGGGCTCCAAACAGTTTTTACTTCTCCTGCATTTCCCCACTAGGGCGCAGTCTCACTGATATTTTTTTATTTTGATGGAGAAGGGCTGGTGCTCCTGTCAAGCAGGTTTTAAAAGCTGTAATAACCTCAGGGTAAAGACCAAAGAGGAGGCGTGAAGAGGGAACTTCTCTCTTTTGATTTCATCTGCAGAGGGCTCTCTTTGATGTTTCCAACATGCTTGTCTTTTTAATCTTGCTTGTAGTTATAAAGCAAGAACCAAGTGTTGATCGTATACTGTATTAGTGATGCTATGTTATTTGAAATAAAAAGCCATATTGTAATAATGATGTATGATATTTTTGAAGTATGCTTTAACATTGCACTGTCTTCAAACCATAATGTAGTAGGTTTAATGTTCATCCATTTAAAAATGTTACATTTTAAAATGTTTAAATCATTTTATCAGAGATCATCTGTTCAATCACATTTTGAATATCAGTGATGGTTCAATTGGTTACGGTCTATATTGGTATGAAAGTGAGCGGATGATTTGATATGAGAATGCTACTGCACTGTATAATAATCCAGTAGATAAACTGTGTCGCTACCTCATTAGGCTTTGGCACTGATAACCTGTTGGATTGAAACTTTAATAAAATGGAGTTTCCCCTTAGCAATAATCTCTCTTTGTAATCACCTCCCTGTTGGCTCACTCTCTGTCAGCAGTTTCATCATCATTACCCGGTATGTGTAAAACAGTGTTTATCCAAAAGGGAAAGTGAATTGAAGGAGTCCTCTGGCGTCACACGATTTTCATCATCTTGGTTGGAAGACCTGAATCAGACAGTTGGCTTTTTTTTAGGCTGGCTCCTGTCGTTTCTAATAATAGAACAACAGCAATATTTCCATTGAAAGCCTGTTTGGGCTCAGCAAGCTTCACAACATCAGTGGAAAATACCTTCAAGAGTAGCAGAATGTTACACGCTGTGACAGTTGTGATGGTATCAGCAAGAAGGATGGGTTAGGATGAAATGTCTATCTTTAGCACCAACAACTAGTAGGTACATGTTTGCGCAAACAAAGTCTTTACAAACTTAAAACCAGTTAAGTATCCTTGAAATGCATTGGAGTTGTAATTATCAGGCCTTGTTATTATACAACTTTGTATCTATCTATCTATCTATCAAAAATCAGTATCTATTTGTTCAATTTGAAGAAAATCTAAAATATAACGGAAGGGAACTTTGACCCGCAGAGAGGCACGAAGAAATTATAGTATAGTATCATTGACATACGTGATAATCGTAATATTAAAAAAACATTCTACATCTGATTTACAAAACACAATAGGTGACAATATTCAAGATAATTGTAACTGTCAGTTTTTTTTTAATCCATAACTTTAGCTTGCATCCATTAGCTCTGGTGGTGGAAAGCGCTGTGTCACTGATTATTGTGCGAATTTTAAGATTTCATATTTGTATTTTGTGCCTCTCTACTGGGACATGTTTACATGCTTTAATGTTCCAAAAGTGTTTTACTTTTCTCATACTGCCTGTGCTGCTGCACCTCTATTCACCCTCTGTCTAAAACCAGAACCCAGTCAACTCTGTTGAGATTGGTGAACCGCTGACAGGTGAGACTTGATTTGTAGAGTCTTTGCTACTCTCTGTGCCTTTATGGTGATACTGCTCTTGTAAAAATGTTGTTTGCTACTGTTTATTACAATGTTACCTCAGAAAGTGCAAAGGGCAGCACATGGAAGTTACAAATAAATGGTGGATGCTCCTTTCTGAATATCTTGTTTGAAAAAAAACACACCAACAATAAGGCTATTTTGAGGCAACTGAGACTATTTCTTTGTTTTTGTGTTTTTTTTTGCTTTTCCTATTATTATTTTAGAGGGACTAAATTGAATAGATGGCTTATGCCACAGGCACATGAGGGCCACATTCTGGGTCGGTTTGCTACTCTCTGTAATATGGACCTATGTATCAGCTTAAGGTATTCTATCACTAAGAGGAAGAGACTTTCCCTCCACACTCCAAGGCCCAATATGAGGCCTTACATCTGGAAGTCAACGATACTTATGATTTTGGATATTATTTTGTCATACATTTTTGGGTTATAGTTTTGGGGATGTAAGAAATTATTTAAATGTAGGATTTCATGGATTTAAAATAAAGGCAATAGTCACCATGCAAAGTAAAGGGTCAATTAAAAGGGTCAATTAAAGTAATTACTCTATTTTGGATTTTTTTTATAATTATTCTATTCGTACATTCAATTCCCACAAACCTCAAAACAAAACAATTATTTAGAATTCTTACTGTTGCAGCAAAAAAAAAAGCATGTGTATATGTGTATGTATGTATGTTGGTGTGCTTGTATATGGGCATATGTATGTATAATATACATGTATATATATATATGTACGTGAGTGTGTTTAAGTAGATGCCTGAGTACATGTGTAGATATTTGACATTTCAAACAACCCCTGTGCACTTTTTCGTTTTTATTGAATTTGACTAATTTTGTTTGGTATTTCCTTTGTCATTTTCGGGTCTCTAAAAATATATGATTTGCAAAACTGTACTCTTAATATAATGTGACCCCAAATAAATAAAGAATTAAAAAAGACAAGTGGTCAAGACAGGTGGTTGGTTGTGGTTTTGTCCTGGTGAGAAGTATTGCAATACCAAGTGATAGTCCCAATCCTGAAAGCATTTAAATAAGCTTAATTTATTTAATAATTGTTGCAGGCCTTTTGTAGGAAGTTGCTCAAAATGAAAATAACCCCACAGCTGTAGTGTTGCAAAAATAAAAACCAATGCAAACTGATTTATTCCCATGACTTGTTTTTAACTTTTGTAAGATGATTAAAAAGTCTGAAGAACAGGTTTCTTTCAGTTATTAAAAACAGGGTTGGTGCTTTAGGGACTTTTGTGGTGGCATTGATGGCTCTGCCCAATATTTTCCTGACTTGGAAATCACCATTTCGTTCAGACATTCATGGTTCCCAGAGGATGAATCCTACTTACTTTGATAAAACGATGATTCTCTATATCTTCAAGTGGCATGGATGTGGACTCAATGTTTTTGTGTGCAGCCGCCAACCATCCCGAGACAGCATGACCCACCTGAAGCACCTACATGAGGACAGTAATGCTTATACTCAGAGTGAGAATGAGGAATGTGAAGAGTCTCCAACACATCAACAGTGTCCCTCATCTCTTCAACTGTCTTTTATACCTTCTTAAAAGCTTGAACGTTGAACCGTTTACAATAAAAGTGAAGATCCATGCGGAGATGTCTCCTGAACTCATGAAGGCTACTCACAGATCTGTTAGTGGTCAAAGTGGGAACTCAGTGAGAGTTCCGAGTAAATCCCTGTGTTTTTCAAGAATAACTCGACTGTGGTTTCAGGTTTACAGCAGTTTAACGAAGACAGGTTTCTCTACAGGTAGCAAAATGATGAAATACGAACATGCCGACCTTTAGTGGGCGACATCTCTGTTCTGATATCTTCATTAAGTATTTGTGCTGGTGATTGTCGTTGGCTATACCCTGGTTATTTTAATGTGTAATGGTTTTTAAAGCTATTTTAAAAATAGTAATCTTTCTTTACACTATCTCAGAATGACTCAGTACTGCAATAATATTCTTCGTGAAATTAGAAAGTCATTTTCAGTGTCTATTTGCAAATTACTTATCAATCGCAGTCACCTGGTTATAACCTTTGTACATTTTTTAGCAGATAAAGAAAATTGTAATGAAATAATTGCCCAGGAAATATGTACTGTATTGATATATAGCGCTTCATTCAGTCTTTACGAGTCCTCACACTTCTGCAAGTCATCATTCACCCACACTGAACAAATTAAACATTGACTTTAATTAAGTGTATTATGTCAACAGCTTCCACATAATTGTATTAGGTTAGTTAAAAGCAAGAGTATTAAGTTGAACCTATTCTTTTTTTATTGAAACATAATATTATTGCTTTCAACTAACCTAATACAATTATGTGAAATCTGTTGACATAATACATGTAAAGTCAGCCTTTCAGTTTTATCAGTCTACAGAGCAATGTGCTATTTGCTCAAGAACTAAGATCCCTTGCCCAAGGACACATCGAAATGTTGACTGAAAGGGCTGGGATCAGTCACCCTTCCGATAAGAAGTTGACGGCAGTCCCTCACATCCACAGTCGCCTAATACAGTATTTAAGAAGCTTTTTATTTCTCGTGCACAAATATTAGATGCGTTTCAATGCACTATTTTTTTCCATTTTATTGGAAATAATATAGGTCTTGATAGATAGTTTTAGGACAGAACCAACCGTGGGGTTTTGGGCATATGTTTTTCCAGAAAATGCACTGAGGCCTTAAGCAGTAGCAATTGGTTTGTTAAACCAAGCATTGTTCCACGTCTGCTACAGCAACAAGTTTGGTGCTTAAAGTTGAGCACATCGCCAGCCTTGTCTTTTAATCGCTTCCTGTCGTTCAAAAAACAGTTTGCCATAAGTTTCCTAACATGTATGCCAAGCCCTGACATCTTTTCCATGGTGAATATGTTACTATAATTGAGGCCAGCTTCTTGAAGAAACCTACTTTTAAAACCTGTAGGACTAATTATTTAACTTTATTTTAATGTCCTAAAAAGGGATCAACAGCATTAATTTGAGGCTGATTTTCTTCAACTCTCCCTTAAATAGACTGATAAACAACAGACCAATCCTCACTCTGTAGATCAGGGGTGGGGAACCTTTTTCCTCTCAAGGGCCATTTCAATTTTTACAACATCCTCCGAGGGCCGTACAAATGATTGAACTCAACGTCTGCTTAAAAAACTAAAATCACAGCCCATTAATTTCGCCTTTCTTTCATGCTGTGCAAAGAAAATTCAACCTCTTAATCCAGATATTTGACCATGACCCGCACATGCATGCACCGTGGCATGACCACCAAAACAGAAATATATGGACACAAGATGTGTGCAAATGTATTTAGTTTCATATCCATGTGGATATGATTTAAGTGGGGGGGAACGTTTGACCTCTGTCATTGCCAACAAAGGGTATATAACAAAGTATTGATATGAACTTTTGTT
>NW_011338805.1:660962-665047 GCF_000735185.1 Notothenia coriiceps | reverse complement strand
TGTGTGTGTGTGTGTGTGTGTGTGTGTGTGTGTGTGTGTGTGTGTGTGTGTGTGTGTGCGTGTGCATGCGTGTGTGTGTGTTTGTTAGTGTGTGTGTGTGTGTATGTGTATGTGTGAGACTGTTGTGTTTCTGCCCCTGCCAAGACTGCACAAGGTTGCAACATTGTTGATAAATTCAAGCACGGACACCTGTCTGCTCTCACATTCCCGCATTATGTTTTGCGGGAACCAATCTTTATTTTTTTAACATTCTATCCAAGCTGCAAATTTGGGGCGAGACACAATAAATAAAGCTTCGCCAGTTTGGGTCCTTATCACAGCTGATCAAGATGGCCAAAAGATTCCCTGCTCAATGGGCCTTGCAATTGATTTTGGAAGAGAGATAACCATTTGATGATGTAAAGGAAGAGGAAGAGGTTTCAGAATGTGAGGGTCACATTTCTGAGAATTCTGTCTGACAGTTACTTTGAAGAAGAGGATGAGATTAAGCACCAGCTAGTTACAAAAAAAAGATGAGCCACAGGACCAGCCGGTCAGCGGGCAAAAAACAAGTAGCACTTTAATTCATTAATGTGATCTAACAAATGTAAAAGGGCAAATATTAACCATATGCTGTTTATATTGCTTGTAATTGAGATGAAGTAAACGTCTGTTGAGTATTTTCACATAAAATAGTTTGATTGTGAAAAAGGCAGCGGGTCCACCAGACCCACGAACACTGGCTGAATAACAAAAATATGAACACCACACAAGGGTTAAAGCAAGGTTTTTCTCAAGTATGTAAAGTGTTTTTAAAGTTTGTTTTGTAGAACAATGTTATACTGTAAAATTAATGATGTTAAAATTAAACGGGACAGAAGCCAGTGTGACGTCCAATTCTTTTTAACATTTATTTTTGTTATGCTTAATGTTTATTTGTCTAGGGACAATATAACAGGAACAAATGTGACACATCAGAGCATTTACAGCCTAAGATAGTTTGCCTGTCTCTAGGTGGAGTTTTGAAATAACATAACTTCATGAAAGATGTAAAGACAATTAGGCAAACAATAAGATAAAAAAAGTATATAATCTAACTACTAAAACAAAGCAAAGTAATGACACACATGATGTATTTAAGGTAACACTTTCTCTCAACTAATGGCCAATTACTTGTAGAATATGGTCATGTAGCTGTTAATATGCATGTTAATTAACAACTAGTTGATAGTGAATGTGTGTACCTTAATATAAAGTGTTACCGTATTTAATTAAAACAAGTACTACTTTTAAAGGACTTTTCAACACATGACATTCTATGGGGTTTATTTAATCGGGGTGGAACTCAATTAATATGTTGCCTCATATAATATCCTTAGCAAAAACACACTTTCGATTTGTACTACAATGTTACATTTTAAATGATGCATATTTGTCATTTGGATGTAAATGTATACTATTTGTTAATTTATTGACGTAATTTATTTTCAATTGAATGAGGTATGAAAACCAATCAAAATACTATCCGTTTAATAACTTCACCCTGTGGGCATAGGAGATATGCAAAGAAAGTGCATGACATAATAATGAATTGTTGTTAAAACCAACACACTGGTGTCATGTTCATTTAAATATATCTGTTAAGAAGTAACATCCACAATGGGCTGTGTTTTAACATGCTCACCTCTCCAAAAACACATACAAGTCATGCACGTTTCTGATGGAAATTGTTGACAGTGGGGAAGACATCAACATTTTTGAAAAAAAGCCTTGTAATCTTCTCTAACAAAACAATGTTTGCCGCAAATTCTCTGCCCACTGTGACCACAAATCTCTGCCACAGTAAATGAATGAATAAACACTGTGATTGTGAGGCAATTCAGTAATGAGACAAGGCAAACATTCACAGTGTTCCTCTTTATCACAAAGAGATTTAAATAATGTAAACACAATAACTGTGGGGAATATAATTAAAGCATTATACAGCCTGGCTGCATATAATACATTTATCCAGTGTTGCAGTAGATCAAACAGTGAAATCAAATTCTGAGTTATGTACAGCAGGACTGCCAGGACTAAGGCACAAATCCATGTAGCAATGTTCTAAATGTCCTCTTATACAGGTTTTGGCTTAGTAATATAAGTTCAATCAATTTCCTACTTGTTTATCCAATGGGTAAATGTATTTTTTCTTGACAAACAATAGTTCAAACTTTTCTATTTCTACAGAGCCATTTTTCACTGCTGAAGGTAAAATGTGCTGTTTTACTGCAGTTGTTTGAACCAAAGCATTGGCTGCTTTTTACTTCAGGGTATGTAAATGTGCTTTTAACAGCACCTTAACACTCCATTCATTTGTGCAGTGTTAACGTGTGTGTAGAGAAATAGAAAGGAGAGAGTATTTCAAAAGAAGATCATATAATCCATGAATGTTTAATACAAAAATACCCTGAAACTCAATCAATGATTAATCTTAGTTTCCACACAGTTCTCAGGTCGGCTTTATCATGGCCCTCGGCATCTGATATCCACGCAAAAAATACCCTTTTGGAATCTGTATGAAAAACAAAGTAAACCCAACTGTTCAATCTTAGACCCTCTGGAAAGGTGGCCGTGTCGAACAAAGACATACCTTTCACCTGGGGAGACTGCTGTTTGCATGCTGTGTGAAACTTAAAATAACTGTTGCGTCTGTTTTGTTGACAACTTATTAAATGTTGCACAACGTGTTACCATACCCACGCAGCAATGTTGCAGAAACAAAACAATGTAATCAGAATTTGTCGATAGATACAAATAAATTGAGGCTCAGGAAGTACAAAGAATGACATTATAGTCTGGACTTGACTCTATATTAAGTGTTCAGCCAGCTTTGTCTCTATGTTGATGATTCATTTACTGTAAAGTATATTATCTGTATAGGTTATTGGTACAGGGCCAATCTTTGGTCTAAATGGTTGCTGACAGAATATAATGTGAAGTCACGTTTTTAAAGTTGGTGTTGAATGAAAAACATGCTTCTATAAGCCTCAGTCCATCACTCAGAATATGTTAAAGAATAAAGACGAGGCTGTTGCTCTCCGGGCACTGGCAAGACAGCGGGGGCAACAACAACTGAGCACAGGGAGCCAACAGTGGCTTTCTGCTTTCCTGGGGCCAGTTTACCATTGTCAAGGGCTAGCTGCTAATTTAATACCAAACAGAGCAAACACTCAGAACATTTTATTATTACAATCAAATCAATCATCAGAGATATTGACACATGTGGTCTGTAATGTTGTCACCATGCAGACAGGCAGTTTTTGTCCATTTAATAGAAACTAATTTGTCATTGATGTTCTCAGAATTGTCACTGGTGAAGGAATGAGTTTGATTCTTATTGAATACCCTGAACCTACAAAAATGAATGATTGAAAAGTGAACCTGCCCAAATGGACTGACAGGCTGGAGTTCAAAGCATGTTTGACCCCAGGACAAGGTTAAATAGTAGAGTTTAACCCAGGATTGATAGTTGCCAAAACCACATCTGAAGAAATGCAAAGTGGGGACAAATTGTGCTTGAAGCATATCATTGTATATCTTATACTTAAACTCTTGTTGAAGATAGATATGTTAATCTATTCCAAAGGCCTTTTAGTTACCTGTTTAAGCTCGACCTGCCTCTCTACATAACTGCCTGTCAGTCTGCACAGCCTCTGACTCTGAACTTGTTGGTTATAGTATACTAGTTTGACAGCTTTGATTACTTGTTTATGTTCACTCATAACAATTGATTTTGGGAGAAGCATTATAGGGTTGGCAAATTGGGGCCTTTCCTCGATTTATGTATAATGTGAGCTACGATATGCTTTTAGAGTAGTGTTATTGCTTCCGCTTTCATCCCGTCTTGCTTAAAGCGAATGGGAATTGGGAAAATTGGATGTCCTGCACCAATCAGGATTTAGGAACATGTACCTCTATTACAACTCTTAAAAGTTAGAACACGACCTTCATTCGAAGAAAGATATATACATGTTGCAGTGGCGAACCGTGTCTATCACAACTGGACCTTCTGTAGACCCCATAGACTGTATATACACACACACCCCCCGCTGCCGCCCCTCCCC
>NW_011338805.1:650821-660926 GCF_000735185.1 Notothenia coriiceps | reverse complement strand
CAAACTGAGACAACGTTGGGTTTTTAATCAACCAAATGTCTATCCGGGGTCAATGAGTGGAATATTGGTAGTTAACCAGTTGCGAACCGTGGCTATGACAACTGGACCTTCTGTAGACACACCCAGCCGCCGCCGCCCCCCCTCCGCGGCATTATAATGTACGTCTTTTCACTGAATTGTCGTCTTGAAAAGGGTACTCACAACAATTCCGCAACAACTTCATCTTCACCTGTTGCACTTGTCATTTCAACGTTAAAAACAATAAAACGGCATGAATTCCTTAGTTGCATTCATCTAAATCCTCTGTCTCGAGCCAGTTAACTAGCGGGCCTTCTAGAATACCCTGGAACCGAGGGGAACTCTGAAAGAACACGNCCCGTGACTTCATTTGATGCGGCCCCACAAGAGCTTGCAAAGAATATAATATGTTTATTATACGGTTACATACCGATTTACAGAAGCACCCATAAACTACATGTCCCACAATGCATCTTAAATATGCCTTTTTTCTCAGAATTTGACTTTTTTCCTTCAAAAAAAGGCCTTTTTTTTCTTAGAATTTAACCTTTTTTTTTTACCTTTCCTCAAAATGTTACTTTTTTTTTTCAAATGTCACTTATTCTTTTTGATTTTGACTTTTTCCTCCAGAATTTGGTTTTTCTTTTTAAATCATTTTGTGACATTCTCACTGAAGAGACTTGCAATTATTTGCCCTAGACTTCTGCTTTCAGACGTAGTTAATTATGAAGTTATTACCCTATCCGATAATAATCCAATGCAGAGGCAATAATGTAATATGATTCTTTTATTATATTAAATATTTATATATGTATTTTTATATAGTCTTAAAGTTACAACTGGCCCTTTAAGTGCAACCATAATGCGAATTTGGCCCGCAACGAAATTGAGTTTGACACCCCTGCTGTAAAGAGTAAAAAGCTACTCCCCAATTTCCACCAACTCAGCACATTATGCCCAGTGCATTGTTTTATTTCCTCAGGACATCTCTAGCTGCTCATGAAATAAAAAAGGTATACTGAAAAACACAGAAACCTGATTAAGTTTGCCCTGTATTCTTGCAGTGACCCGAGTTTTAAATTAATGGAGACCTCATTAGGCATTGTTCCAGCTGCATCCTGGTAGGTCCTGAGACGACCTTTTGTGCAAATGGAAAGTTGTAATGCTTCACTGCACTGCTGGCTGCTTGGAACAAACTGAAAACGTCCTATAACCGACAGTTTAATCCCTTTTTTTGAGCTCAGATATTTACTATATCTATCACAGAGATGAAGAGCATTAAAGAGATAAATACATGTGAGAGGTTGGACAGTTTGTATTTTTAGGCACATTTAGACGTAATCAAATTAACTTTGTATAATAGTTTTTCCAGATGTGAAGGGAAACTGAAATTAACCTTAAGAACCAGAGGTGTTTCTGTGATCTATTGTATGTACAACGCGTGATTTCACAGGTGAAAGAAATGGTGTGATTCAAGGTAAATGGTTCTCTCTCATTGTCTAGGCTCCGTGTGTGGCTTCCAGATATCTGGCTGTTGTTTGAAAGGCTGTTTCGCAGAGATCTGTGAGCCTCTTTCTAGCAGGGACTTTGCCAGCTCGCAGGCTGCCTGTCTGAGCGTGCAAAAGAAGCTTGCATTTCCCAAATCCAGCCGTTTGAAAAGGCTTAACTGCATAGAGAGCCTTTGCAGTAAACATTAAGTGACTTCCACGACGGCGCTTTGATTTTCAAACCATGGGGAAAGAACAACTCAGCAGGGTCTTCATAACAATTTGGTTACCCAAGAGGCTGTCTCACAACACACAACAAGATTATGTTTTGATCTTGAGTATGAAGCTGGAGAATTTGCTAAATAATGTTAGCCCTATAGCAATACCATACAGTAAGAAAAGTGAATGACATCCTGTTGGATGTATTATTTTAATATGAAAGTACTGAATATCTCAAAGCCTTGATAAGAAAGTACATTCTTAAATAAAAGCAGGAACTCTGACATGATTTATTTAGCTCATAAACGACAGTCGAGAGAAAGTAAAGTATTTTTCTTTTTACATTAATAATCTAATGTTATTCTAAGCGCCGTAACTCACCTTCAGTGCACTCATGAAGGAGAGATATTAAAGTTAAACCATAGTTGCCGTCTACATGATTATTTGTTGATGCATTAAAAAGTCTCGCAGCTAAGTGTACTTTTTACAGTCCTCTTCAAGGTGAAACAGCCGTTCAGAGCGGAAGCTCTCTTTATAAAACTGTCTTTTTTTCCAGTCCATTAAATTAAACATCTTTTTGCTTTTACAAAAAAACCTCTGAAGTCCAACCTCTCCAAACCTAAGGTCAGTACTAAGCAAAGGACTAAATAAAGTCCACACGTATTCCCTCCTGACACTGCACGTGGGAATCTGCTGTCTCAGCAGCATTTTAGAACTCAATCAAGGACAGTAATTCAATCATCAATAATCCAAAAAGTGCTGGATCAACATTAGATACATCAGCACAGCGGTGACAATGTAAAGTACAAAAACTTGGTTTGCATCGAATCATAAAACAGTATTGATGTCCCATTATTCATGTCTGTCTTTCCTAATATCAATCTCTCCCCTTCTCCGTCATTGTGTCTCTTTCTGTAACTCTTCATCTTTTTTCCGTGCAGACTATAGTTTTTTCAAAGGTCTGCAGTACAAGTCAATCATTCTGGCAGGACTCAGGAGAACCACAAACATATTGTGGTCTGACAGAAATGAGTGATTGTCCTCCTGCGCTAAGGGATACAGAAAATACAAACACGAGGTATACGCTGTGCAGACATGTCATCTACACCGTCCGATCATATGATGGCACAGACACATGCTAGGGCACATCAGAAAACCCATTTAGAAACTCTAGTTGCCTTCTGAATTCTAAAAGGAAAGTAAAGTGTTAACGCTATCAAAACACGTCCAAAACGAAATCAATAAAACAGAATTGAATAATTGTCCAATGTTTGGCTTGATAGCTTTCAAATGATTTGTTTCATGAACTGAAGAAATAACAAATTGATTGTTTTTTGATGTTCAATTTAAGAAAAGTTATTTTGAGTCTTAATTAACAAAAACTTTAGTTAAATGCCTGCACTCGCCACTGTCCAGTATGTTACCCATCGGATTAATATATTGCGTAACCCTTCCACTTTTCTGTTTTAATAACGTGGTATTCTCTTGTTTTTCTGCAGTTTCTTATCTCCTTTTCATGCCTTTTTCTCTCCACAGGTGTACTCTCTTTCTCTCCATTTCTGTCATTCCTGTCCTGACCTCTGGCGTGATATCCTATTCTTACACCGCCCTCATCCTCTCAAGCACATCATCAGCCAGCCGCTCAGAGCTATGGTGGAAGAGGACAATGTAGGAAAGGAAGAAGGAATTTGAGATATTAATGGAGTAAGACGAGGAGAGGTGGAAAGCAGGAGGAAAAAGACAAGGTGTTGGGTTTCATCTATCTGGGCCACAGTCAATAATACAGAGAAATAAAATACATAAATGGAGAAATAAATAACCAAGAGAGACAAAAGGGGATGATAAGGAAGTTAGTGAAAAGAACAGGGGGGGGGGAGCTCTGAAAAATGAGTGTGAAGGACAAAATCAGGAGAAAACCAGTGCCATCATTTCACCTCATAAAAACGTCTTTGTGCCGGCTGAGAAAGTGATGTGTTGGGTGAAGGCCCCGGAGCCCAGGGCAAAGCTCCACTCATTATCAGCATTTACACCTGCTGTCTGTTCAAACTGAACTTTATGTGGCAGATTATTTTCAGCTAAGGTCTCATTTACTCCTCTAATGGTTCATTCTTTGGAAAATGTTGTTTATTATGCCAATAAGTCTAAAGGAAGATTGATACCACTGTTATGTTGGCAAGGTAACGACAGGGCAAAACAGCTAGCCTGGACACATCCAAAAGTAACAAAATGTGCCTACTGGGAGTTTAAAAAGTCACTTATAACCACATTTCACCAATAGCTACTGGTCTTGGCCAAAAGAAAAAAAGCCAGCATAACCCCAATTACATTTTTTATAGCATAGATTGTGTGGACAAAATAAACAAAAATATATTGTGATAAATAAGCAGATTGTGTCCTCTTTGGTCCATGCTATTTATTCCCCCGTGTTTTAATGCTTTAAAATCATAATTAGTTAACAAACATGCAGGGTAAAGTAAATGAGGTAAAGTCAAATATGTATGGTTTGAAAAAATAACCTTAGTCCCTGGATTTTTTGACCTACCATTCTTCAAAATATAAAATGTCAGACACTACAGACAAAGAGTGGTATCAAATTAATCTAACTCTTGTCAAAGTGGATAGGCGTATTTTACTAAATGTAAATGTTTTCCTTTAACCATTGTTTTGTCTTTCGTAACTCGTCATCTACTTTACCATGGCTACTGTAGTACCACTAGATGAAAAACACTTGAATGGCATACGCTGCGAGTGATTAGAGAGGAATAATAATAGTTTCAGAGCCATCACCTTGCCCGTAGGTGTAGGGGTGGAATAACTATTCATTCTCTGTCACAGCATCTATTAGAAGCACTCTAGAAAGCTGGTAGGCCCACTTATCACTGTAATAAATGCTCAAAGCCGAGGGACAGTCGGGGGACAGAGAGGGAGTGGAGAGTGAGAGATGAAGGAGAGAGAGCTGATGAAGAGATGAGAAAGACTGCAGAGAGAGGCGATATGAGGAACCGAGGCAGAGACAGACAGTGAGGCAGAAGAGGCAGAGCAAAAGGGTTGAAATAGTTGTGAAATAATACAGTAGGCTACAGAAGTGAGGATATTGAGTGGCAGAAAGAAGCTCTAGAGATACCCTGTAGCAGAAAAGAGACCCTGTGGATGTAACACACATTTAATCTTCCTTTCCCCCTTCGTTCTTTTTTTCTGAGGGATGTGGAGCGGTCACTGTTGCCAGCTTGGCAAACACCGAGCTCCACGGCTGACGCAGTACGGAGGATTGTTTCCTCCCTGTTCTGTTTTGCCTGGACCACCATTTGTGTGAATTATGACCCAGGCCACAGCAAGACACAGCAAACATCTGCTAGCTGATAGGCTCGTAAATTCACCAAGCACCTCAACGCCCACCATCCATTGTGTGTGTCTGTATAGTCAAATAGAAACAACAAGGGGTCCGTCCTGCTAGGCGTGTTACTGGTCCCCGTGGTGATGACTAACAAAAGCCAGCCTTAATGGGATTTGTTGTTGCGATTACTGCCGCAATTAAAGCCCTTCTTGAAGCACATTTGAACATTTCAAAAAAAAAAAAGTTCTGTAGGAAATGTAGGTCAAGTCGGTACTGTAAGTGGGAGTTTGTTCTCCCACTTTGAAGTTCAGCTCCAGTTTTTGTCATGAAAGATCAAACAGCAACAACAAGTCAAATCTTGAAGAAAAAAAAACGTAATACTGTGTAATAATGTAGTTTGTGCTTGTTTGATCAAAAATGAGTTGGGCAATATGCACTATTGCTAACATGAGAACTGCATTAAGGTGGGTAATACTTTTCTTCCTAATCTTGAGGCAACTTATTTAAAGAGGCTTTCATTTAACATACATCAACCTGAGCAAACGAGGTTATGTTTTGGGTTAAGTTTGTTTGTTTACAGGATTATGCTGAAAACGACTGGTCGGATTTTCCTTAACAGTTGATGGAAGGGTGGGGTTAAGGAAGGGAATAGATCTGAATATCAAGGCATATAAAAGATATGTTCTTTTTGGCATTTGGCCTTTGCGGAGGCTCTCTGAGTGACTTTTTGTAAACCTATGTTGTTTCCTCAATGTTGAACCTCCCTCGCAAGGGTGGTATGGCTAAGAAAGCAGCATACAGTTCTGAACAAAAATACTTAGAACATGTTGTATTAACTCTGAAAGAAGCCTAGAAGTAGGATAAGAAGATTAGCAATAGTCATTTGACAAAAACATTAAAGCAATCCTAAACTATTACAGATATATTCTTCATTCATCTATTTGAATTCCATGTTGCTAGTGCAAAAACCCAAAGGCTTTCCTCCTATCTCTGACCATACAGAAAGCAGATACGTCTTGTGATCCAATATCGTGATTGCAATATGAACTCAGGATGCAACATGGTTTGAGAATACTGTATTAATGTGTTTGTGTCATATCTGGAGGGCAGGCGATATTCAAGCAGAGAAAGCATTTAAAAATGGGGATGAATGGGAAATGAATTGGCATCTTATTCTATCCATGCATCTGCAATGTTTGCCACCCTGGCTCTTGTGATGGTCCCCTTGATTTTATTCCAAGATAATGGATGCAAGGCTACAAAAGGCACAGGCTCATAACTCCACCTCCAACATTTACTGCATGTACACAATATTATTGATGTCTACGTTAAATCAAAGTGAAGCCCAACCAAAAACTGCCTCACAGCATATTTCTTATCTTGCCTCTACCTGCAGCTATCCATAACCTGTATTTACTCCATAATTGTAGTTCTCTTACACACACAGGTGCACACACACAAACACACATGCAGGTACACACATACACACACTTTCATGTAATCTCTGCCCTCTGCTTACTTTGAGGTCAGGGTAGTTACAAGAATTAAAGCAGCTATTAAAGCGGCTTACAGTTGTTATGCAAGACATGCAACGACTACAGAATTAGCCTTGCAAGACAGAAGGCACCTTATTAAGTAATGCATACCATAACCATAACACATGACTCCAAAATAGATAAGATTAAATACGATTTCACTATTTTTAATAACACATTAGACTAGAGAAAAACCTTGCTTTAGTCAGAATAAACAAATGTCTGTTTTTCATGGGTTAAATCAATGGAATAGCGTACAGGTGTGTTGGTACCTTTGATTCTTGCTGGCTGGGCACGGTAGGCTGTGTTCGGTGAAAGTCCCGGTTTTGTGGTTCGTTCTCCTTTTCGCTGATTTCCGTCATGTCGTATGCTCCGCAGAAAATGCTCCTTCAACAGCCAAACTGTCCACGGTGACGGAGGAATGGGGGGGAAATATGCACGCAGAGGTTTTAATACATCGCTACAGTCCGAAGAGGTAGAGCCGGTTTAACTGTCAAGTCATCTTTCACCGGTGCTGCACGGTATTCCGTAAAAAGGTGCTTCGTCTTACTGGTTTAAAGCTGTTGTTCGGTGAAGAAAAGACCGGTAAGGATGCATTCAGCGGGAGAAAATATCCGGTAGCCGCTGCCGGTGGGTTTGTCCACCACCTCTCTCTCAAACACCGGCTAGTTTTCCTCCGCTATTACAACAACTTTGATTTCGACGTGACGAAGCGCTTTGCTCGTCCTGATTGGTCGAGCCGTCTCAAAATACACCAAAGGTGACAGGTGGAGCGCAATCTGATTGGCTCAGATAAATATGTGGCATAAGATTGAAATCTACAGTTTTTAACGTGTGTGTACTACAGCTTTGTTGTTTACATCTTTACTTTAAGGTGTATTACAAGAAGATTCACGTTCACATTGTCCATAATCAAGATCAAACTCAATAAAAAAAATAAAAAAATCAATGATGGAAATTATGAATTGTATGTTTGATTGATTGTATGATTGATTGCATGAAGGCAATTACATCTTTGTCTAACGTAACCACGTGAAGATTCAGACTAATGTTACAAAATAATAAAATATGATTTTGTGTTTATATATTGTGCACGTACATTAGTGATGTAGATACTAATGCATAAATAGTTTTAATACAGTGACATTATATTATATACATATTTCTAAAAGTACATATTTTGATTTTTTTAAATCCCTTTATTGTCATTGTACAGGTACAACGACATTTAAAAAGCAAAATGCACAAATGTAAACAATATATGTTTGTACTTGTGAGATTTTGAAGGCAAGACTTTTACTTTAAGCAAACATTTTTAACATTAAGTAATAAGTACTTTCACTAAAATAAAGAATCTGAAAACTCCCTCTTCTGCTCTCCATGTCTTCACATAAATCTGGTTTTAATTAGATGTATTCATCCTTGGCAAGCAAGCAAACAACAGAACACATAACAATGAATCCTTCTCTTATGAAACAAAAGACCCTTACAGGTACCTACCTGCATTAACCTAAGGTTTCAGTTCTGCTTAAGTTGTACTAAACAAGCAACTAGCAAAAGAACATCTTAATCTATTATAGAGTAGTACACCAAAAGCTCCAAACAAAAAGGAAATCGCTCCTATTGCTTTTTGTAGCTTTCCTGCTAGTGCTGAAATGTAGTTGAAAAAAACACAACACGTTAACAATGATGGTGTGTAACACTTGTGTTTAGAGCCACAGGCGACCAGACAGACACAGCAGTCTGCAGAGAGCACCAGAAGCCAAGTGCGGGTGGCTGATTCAGCACCAAGGACAGCTCCTCCCTGCCTCTGTATGTGAGAGACAATTGATCAGCCTTCCCTGTATGTAGAACTGCACCGTTTCCTACTCGCCAACATGCCTATTTTTAGACACTGACAATATCTCGTATCAAACAAGCTCATTTTTAGTTCTTTAACAGCCTGCGCACAGTATGACACTGTATATTACCACTCTGAGCTAATTATAGAAACAACTCAGAACAAAGAAATGGCACTGACTACTATTTTTCTGCTTCTTTCCAAAGCAAGCATATGTGAATTCAACAGGACAAGTGAGGCATGATAATTACTGTAGCAAGCTAGAAGCTGGATAAGTAAGTGAACAGCCATTACAATTCTGCCTTAGGCGCTGAATGTCATTAATATTTAGATATATTCTCAAACAAACCAGTTCACCCTTAAGCATGGAGAAAACGCATCTATCTATCTATCTATCTATCTATCTATCTATCTATCTATCTATCTATCTATCTATCTATCTATCTATCTATCTATCTATCCATGGTTGGTCTTAAGCCCCAGCCATTCTCCTTCATTTAGGTAAAACTGTGTTGTGGTGCAGCAGGTAATTATGCAAATGAAAACCATATTATTTTTATATAAATGCATAAAAACCCTGACAAGGACTTTTCAAGGGCTTCTCAGATGAATTATGGGTAGAGACAGAGTTAGTATCACAGTTGCATACAAACTTAACTGTGAAACTGAACTGATGATCTCCTTCATTTATACACAGTACAAAGTATAGATCTTTTCTAATGCATTAACACTAGAATCACCAACATTACATTACACCTAGAACTGCTGAGGGGGTTGACCAGCACTCACAGAGATGTACATTTTGAAACACTTAATTCGTTCATTTTCATAATTTCTTTAAATACTAAGTAGGACTTATCAAAAAACAATTTAAGACTCAGTTAATACCGTACATTTTAAAACATTCCGAATAACATGCTTTTTTATTTGCTTAAACTAAAAGGGAATAACTAACACCAGTGTGATTTCGGTGAGATTATGATCATCTTGGCCGAAGTTACAGGGGGGGGCATAACACCAGCCCTTCCAGATTTACAAGTCCCTCTTCCATTTGATACACCATGAATCCATAGTATAATGCTTTTGTTTGCTTAAAAATCACTGCAATTGTCATAAATCAGCAATTGTCTGATCTGATCTTAATATTTAACAACAAAACACATGGAAGACAGATAGGAAAGGAATATCAGTCATATATTTTTCTGTCATGTCATCTTGGAGCTCTAGCCGGTATCCATTTTGCAGCATCATCTTTTATTAACGGCTCTGGGGGAACTTTTTTCGCTCTAGTTACGCTACACTACCCTCCGTCCACTCACTCTTTCTCTGTCTCTTTTACACACACACACACACACACACACACACACACACACACACACACACACACACACACACACACACACACACACACACACACACACACACACACACGCACGTACACATGCATTTCCTGGAGACTTATCCTAACCTTAACCATGACCAACACATGCCTAACCCTAACCCTTAACCTTACCCTAACCCTAAAACTTAACCTAACCAAGTCTTCACCCTAAAATTAATGATTCCCCTCATGGGGATCTCCATTTTGTCCCCATAAGGGAGGCGAGTCCCCACACGTGACTGTGTAAACAGATTTAGGTCCCCACAAGTATAGTAATGCTAGACCACACAT